>NC_071669.1:4030357-4331785 GCF_028554725.1 Zeugodacus cucurbitae
ATAATGAACTCTGTGACTCTTTGCATACATTCAGAGATATGCACATTCAAACACAGATGGTTAGGAAAAATCATTTGACTAAAGTTTTGTTGCAATTTAATGTATGAAGAAGAGCATAGAATATGTTGAAAAGATACGAGATTTCATGTTGAAAACTGTATATGGACTTTTTGGAGTTGAATCGATCTACCATAAAGTGTAGAGTGCAGTTTTGGGTGGTTCATTGATTAAAATATATTTTTTCTATGGAAAACTAAGGAAACCGATTTCTTAGATGCACTTTTTTATCTCCACATAAAGACAAATTCATTTCCGCAGCTTTAGCTTTAGTAATACCAAGGTGTATACATAGATATCGATTCAATGGTCTACAGAGCGATTTCTAAGTATTTCTAAAAGTTAATGGGAAAGCTCAACTTTAAAAAAAAATGTATGACACCCGGAGTCAAGACGTATGTTCCTTCCCATACAATTTATGAAGAAGAGCATCGAACGTATTGAAGAGACAAGAGATAAATCTGAAGTATTAGGTGGTCCATTGATTAAACGAGACATCGATAAATATATTGGTTAAGTCAAAGTTGTAATATAATATAAATAAAGATACTCTCTGATCCAGATACAGTTGAAGTTCCAAACCTCGAACTTCTATAACTCAAAGTTCTCCATAACTCGAACTCTTTAATTGGCAATAAAAGTCAAATTTCATATAAATTACCTTCCATAAGTCGAACTCTCTCTAACCTGAAGTTTTTTTGTGGATTATGGTTATTCGAGTTAGAGGAATTCAACTGTATATAGTCAGAACTCTGAATGCGATGTCAAAATATGATCTCTAGTAAGATATACATATAGACCCAATACAAACATTCTGGAATAATATAAAAAGCATGGATCGGCTTAACAGACGAAAAATCTCTATCGTAATCCACATTCCACTTATCTCGCTTATATTCAATCAGTTGACATTCTTTAGCATTAATAGAGGATCCGTTAGTTATCAATAACTTCATTGTAAAAGTTATACTAACTTTTCTCTTGATATCCAATCCCAAGAATGAATTTTTGTCAAACCTGATTTAAGGAAACGATACCTTGGTAGTAGGGTCTCACAACCGAATTCTTGTTGCTTGATGTCATTACCTTTTATAAAGAGGTAACGCCTGAATAGCTCTCTTTCTAGGGTTCTACTGTAGATTTACTAGTAATCATATCACTTAAGAGACTGTACATTTTTGATTAGGCTGGTTTGATGTTTTAGTGGGTTTAACATAGTCTTTAAGAGCCTGTCTTATATAATATCCTATGACTCTGCAAAGGAACAAAGGACCATAATGATTTTTCTCCATTTATTACGATCTTCTGCTAGCCTCTTGACTTGACTCCAACTGTTTTGGAGCTTAGATATATCGACGTCCACATTTCTTCTCCAGGTTAGTGCGGATCGGTCTTTCCGTCCACTACGTCAGGGATTCCAGTCTGTAGCGTAACCGGTGATTGTATCTAGACCTCGTCTCAGAACTTGCCCGAGCCAGCCCCATTTAATTTTGCAGATTTCTGCCTACAGGCCCATTTTAAAGCTTTTTCTTTCTAACTTGTTGTGACTTAAGTATGAATGTATAAAATGTAAATTTTTTCCCAAAATGAACGCAATGGAATGAACTTAAATAAGTTAATGTTGAAGATTATTAAAACTGGACCAATACTCTGCCCAAAGCTTATAGAGTTTCGGTACCAATTTTCACACCCAATCACATAGCGGATTTAGATTTATTTTTATTCTTATTACCTTTAGATTTACCTTATTTCATTGACATAATATGTTTACACAGTTGGACGAAAAGAGATCGGTGATCATTTCCTTATAGCAGGTAACGGATAAGTTCGAAGTATACTAAAATGTGTATTGAGTATTCTCATTCCAACTCCTAGTTTCTAACATTCTCACTCTCTAGACAAAAATCTATATTAAGTTCGACGGCATGTTGTGAACCTCTGCACTAGTCGGGACCAGAAAAGCTAGTATAGTATGAATTTCCCAACTATCTTCGATATTTTTTTAGAGCTGAACTTAAAACAAGTAATCAACCGAGTTTTTTGAAGCCCTTATGATAATGTATATAGCATCTCTATCGAGAAAATTCATAAATTTTGAAGAATTTAAAGCTCTTAAGCTCACTTTGGTTAACTCTAAACACGAAATCTTCATGCCATGCAATCTGTCACTTAATCCTTTAAACTTCGCCACAAATCGACAGCTTTAAATGGCAAAAATTTAATTAAGACGTTGGCAGACAGACAGACACTGTTGACTTTATTTTTAGCTAAGGTAACATAGAATTTGTTTTTGTTGTAACTACATATATCCATATGCATAAATAGATGTGTAAATCTTCACTTGTGAGTATGTGTGCGTATGTAAATATTTAGCCGAGCAAAGCTGAGTTGCATGCCTGTCTCTATGCGTGTGTGACTTGAACCCTTTAACATGCCACAATTCATTTTTAGGACAATTCAAATGCAACATCATAGCCTACAAAAACAAAGATAAATAAAGAAATAAAGAAAGTGGTTGGATGGCGCAAAACGAGGGGAAGACATAAAAAATAAAAAAGCAAAGAGCCACAAAAGTGGAAGAGAAAAACACAAAAAAAAATTTTTTTATGTGTGTTTGTAGTAACTCACAAGCATTATGTATATATGTATGTATGTGAGTAAATTTATATAGAAATTCATGTAATCCGTTTCACTATTTACCTTTCGCAAGCAGCAACGACACGTAACATCAAGTGTAAATATGCGCTCGCAAGCGTATGAAAGGACGAAGCAACGCATGAATAAATGTACATATGACAACATGAGAGATAGAAATGCATAGAAGCATGGATATATGTATATATGTATGTAAATGAATCTATATCTAAAGCTAAAGCATGCCCACCTGCCTACACTGAGCCACTGAGGGCAGCAAATGCCACGAGACAGTCAACAAAATCAGCATACTGGCAGTAGAAAAACCAGCAACAACAACAGCAAACATGAAAAGTCATACAATTCTTGCCACAGTTAGGCTTGTCGCCGGTAAAGCAGATAGCAGCGGAAAAGTCAAAAGCCACTGGCAGCAGAAGCCTAAAGGAACGGCAAGTTGTTGCGGCGAAACGCTTGTAATGCCAACATTGAACACTTGAAGAAGGGGATGGCTAAGGGGAGAGTGCAAGGCGCATTTGTCAACCTGAAGTTAGCAGAAAGAAGACATTTATTTCAACAAGGACATATTCCTTTTGCACCACACACACTCACATCTTCCTGAGCTTACTCACATACATACGAGTATATAAAAGAAGAAATATATGTTGTTGTTGCATTTGTAAGCCTGTCGAACTGGCCGACAAGCGAATGCAATCGGAATTGCAATTGCTAGGCGCCATATTTGTATGCTGCCACAGTCACATGGCCATAGGCGCACACACACATAGATAGATGTGTGCTTGTAACGGTATTTAATCGTACGTGAGTCTATTGCATTTGGCATGCCTACCGGTCGCCCCTTTTTTCGGGCATTTGCAGGAAACGAAAGTTGCAATTGTTGGTTCGCTCTCTGTGTGTTCGTATGCGGTAACCGTCGGGCATGACAGCCGCACTATTTACATGTAGTCAGGCGCTTCGGTACACATATATACATATAGGTAACATAAAAACAAGAATAATAAAGGGTGCTTACTTAGAGAAATTTATACTCTGTCTTGGTAAAATTCGGCGGTCGAGTCCCTCCTCTTCTTCCGATTTTATCTCTTCTCATACTACGCAGAACAACCTACTATTTATTAGGAGAGGGCCTCATCACGTAAGCGGTTCTCCGACGGCATTCAAAACATATAGTGTTCCTAAGAAAGCGTCTCCACTACGTTCCTTTGATAGATCATACAAAAACGGGATAATAAATTCGTGCTTCTTAAGCTCTGTGTCAAATGCTGCCGATGAGAACCTGATTTCTTCAAATTTCATGTTCCAAGTGGTCAACTTCGACAGTCGTAGGACTCTTCACCTAACGAACCGGGTTGATAGATCTCAAAGAACTCTATACAGTTCTACACTAGCTTTTCTGGTTTAAAACCATTAAGACAGAGCCTACTAAAGAAGATTTCAAGTTTTTTTTGCAGTGAGTTCGTCGCTTTCTCAAATGAACTTATGAGCCCGTATTAAGATATGAGGTTGGGATCGGAAGAGTTAATGGCGACATAAAACCAAATTGACTTCGATGAAACGTTTATAGGTGAAGAGTTCAACTTCAAATATCTTCGTTTTCACAATATAAGACTTGTCAACTTGGAACGCTTTCAGAAGCTCAGTTTGCTTAGATTATCTCAGAGCCCCACAAGGAAGTACAATTGAGTATGAAATGAATTAGAAAGTTAAAGGTAAAGATAGCTTCAGCTCTCCTCTCTCTCAACTGACCTTATTGCAAAATTCACCTTTTAAACTAAATCGAGTCCTTTCAGCTTTCTAAACACCGACCTGTGGATTTTTTAGTCCAACCCAAACGAAATTTCAAACTCCCTCTCATAACACCCTTTAAAATGTAAACGCCACTGAATGGCATTAAAACCTCAACTCAGATGTAATCAAACATATATCTGTATGCGTACCGCGTGGCACTATATGTGTTTGTTGTACTATTTTTGTGGTCTACCCACCGCTCATATGCAATGCAACCCTGCAAAGCCTATACTCGTTTATCCCCATGCATTTGTCGTAGCGCTGCTGAACTATTTTTCGAGTGTCTATCGGTTTGCTAAATCGCATTTGGTCGCCTACTTGACCAAACGAAATCAACTAATCGCTTGTCTGGGTAGCGGAAAGGCGGAAAAACGGTACAATAAAAGGCTTTTGCGCTGCATTTTTTTGTCGCAGCGTGTTTTTGTTTTTGCTTTACGCTGCGCGTCGGCATTACATGGGCAATTGTTTTGCCAGCGACGTATAACGGTACAACGGCGTAAACGCTCCGCATCCGCAATGTAAACATAGACACGTTGTCCTGCATTCCAAATGAGCGCCTGCAGCGTCGTTGCCTACCGAAAAAATGTTGCAACTCTATTTGCGGCTGTTTTTGCGACTGTAGGCGACCGCTCTCTCTACTCACCTCCATGTTTTCACTCGCTCCACTAATACTATGGATTTATCATTGCATGTTTCTTGGCTTAAATGCGCCGCTCTTTATTTTCAATCACTCGCAATCTATTTCTGCCTTCTTCTCATGTGCCTGTCTCAGTTGGCTGTGATTTTGACTTTGACTTAGCTTTGTCGATTACTTTGCTTTCGTTTTGTAAGATTTTCTTCGTCTTTCATATCCTTTCACTTAATACGATTAAACTTCGAGATGACACGAAATGCAGGAAAGTTGGCTTAAAGCAAACAATTTTGTGTCTGGTTTTTCTTAAATATTGAAAAAGATTTCATATGTATATATGTATGTAAGCTTAAAATTATCTTTCTAAAAAATTATTAATGAATTTAATTTTTTTTCAGGTATTTATGCCCAGCTATGTATACTATATCATTTTAAGAAACGCCTAAGGTAAATATATATAATCATTTAAAAATATATTTAATGTCTACAACAAAAATTCAGTACAATTCTCTAGCGTTTGAGTTTTCTATTATTTATTTTAAGCATTCGCCTATATGTAGGCAACATTTTTATTTGCTATATTCAGTGCGCCTATATGTAGGCAACATTTTTTATTTTCTGTATTCAGTGCGCCTAAATGTAGGCAATGTTTTGCGTTTTTACTTAATTTTTATATTATATTTACAATTAAACAGAAAAAAATCGGCACTAGACCTGGAATATACTTATGTTTGATACTGCAACAATTGGAAGCCCCATCTCTACAATTCTGTCATCATTTTATTCATAGGTAACAATTCCAGTGATGTTATTAGAATATAAGCTATTTTTATCGATTTCAATTTACAGTAATTTTACAGCTTTTTCACTAGTCACTTCCTTAGTTAGGTTAGGTCTAACCTCAAAACTTATGAATGCACTAGAATCAATGAGCTCTCCCGTAGAAATGATTTAATCAGAATTATTATTTAATCAAGTAATCAAAATTGTATTTTGATTTCAATACACAGCTACAATTAGTATTGAACATAACCTCACTTATTTGTATTTATAAACGAGTTCGGAAATAGTACTGGTGTTTAGCAGCGGTTCGCTTCGTTTGGAACGCTTCAAATACGCATTGCATATCAAACGATAGAAACCTTCCATTTGCAAAACATAAGCGCCATATTTTTTCGAAGGAAATATAGTCCACGAATAATTGTTCTGCAAAGATAAAAATATATAATCTGTAAATCTAGATATATCATAAATAACTCTGCATGAAAGCTGACAGAAATTGCAATTAAAAATTCAAATATTCTAGAATTAACACGCTCTAGCAGTCTCTCACTCAATTTGCATTGCGCTCTCTCTCTCTTTCCGAAGTTAACTATCTCACATCACCTCCCTTAATCTCTAGATTCTCATAACTAAACTTAACTTACCTTCATAACCGGACAAGATAACGGTGCATTGCCTGAGTTCAATAAATCCGTAGCCCATTTCTTCACAATATCAAAACCACCGGGTCCTGAGGAACGTTTCAGCAAGCCACAGCCATTCAAATTAAAATTGAAGACATTTTGATATTTATCAGCATTCAATGGTTTCATTGAGACCAGAAATTCGAACCAAATATCTTTTGTCAGATTACGTGCGATGGCTATCTGTATTTGTATGGCTTGTGCCTCGTCTGTAGTATAGATATTCACTGCGCTAAAATGATTCGGATTGTAAGTATAGGTTATGTTGCGGTAGTAGAGGTAGCGTAATTTCTGGAAAAGAGTAAAAATCAATTAAGTAAAAATAAATATTTGGAATGAGTTTACCGATTTCGCCTCCAATTGACTAGAACACCAGAGAAGTGCCAAAAGTATATATAATGGCTTCATTTTGTATAAATTTCCGTGAAATTTATAACACCAAGTTCACCGCAATAGACGTGGAATCTAAAAGAGCGATTATTGACAATTTTCATAATAATTTCATAAACTTGCATTTTGACTTTACTAATCGATTAATAATTGGTTTACATTTGTAGAATTAGTGACTAGTTCTAAATTGCTTAATGATTCAATACAAATTGATGTAAGCTTAGCTAACGAATTTGTAATTATAAATATCGTATGCTTTTTATATTGAATTCAGAGGTCAGCTGTATAAGGCTTCACCAAAGCTTTCACTTTTTTCGATTAGTAGAGGCATAACATCTACGCAGAGAATAATTCCTTAAAATATTCATTAATCACTATATCTTTTGCATATAATCTTTAACAATGGATTTAATATCCTATTTCCATTTAAATTTCTTATAAATCCCTGGTTTGACTCCGCAAAACTCTGAACCTAAAAAGTTTATAATTTCTCGATGAATTTCAATTCATTTTGCAAAGATAACCAGACCAATGTCATCATACAACAGTTCTTCAATTACAGTTGAAGTTCATTCATCTAGTATTTAATATAGCTTCCTGTCGATTTAGTATAGTATATCAATGGGTTCATAAATTAGGAAATAATAGACATTTTCTCTATAGGCTGAAAGCACAGAAAAATTATATTTTTTATTTAACATAACCCCACTTATTTGTATTTATAAATTAGTTCAGAAATAGTGCTCGTGTTCAACACAGGTTCTATACGTTTAGGTCGCTTCAAATACACATTGCATATCAAACGATAGAATCCTTCCATTTGTAGAATATGAGTGCCATATTTTTTACTAGGAAATACAGTCCAAGAATAATTATTCTGTAAGAATAAATTCATAGATAATAAGATATTCGAATTCCGACAACATAATATAGCTTTCAGTTTGAAGTCACTTCAACTATCTCACAAGGTATATCTCAATATATGAGTCAATAGACTTAACCTACCTTCAAAACCGGGCAAGATAATGGCGTACTGCCTGTATTCAATAAGTTCGTTGCCCATTTCTTTACAATATCGAAGCCACCAGGTCCCGAGGAACGTTTCAGCAAGGCACAACCATTCAAATTAAAATTGAAGACATTCTGATATTTGTCGACATTGAACGGTTTCATTGAGACCAGAAATTCAAACCAAATATCTTTTGTGACATTGTGCGCTGTGGCCAACTCAATCTGTACAGCTTGAGCTTCGTCTGTTGTATAGATATTCACAGCGGTAAAGTGATTCGGACTGTAGGTATAGGTTATATTGCGGTAGTAGAGATAGCGTAATTTCTATAGAAATGTAAAAACTGAGCGGAGTTTATTAAAATTAGTAAAATTTTAAATGAACTTACAGATTTTGAGTCCACTTGCCCCAGACACCAGAGAAGTGTCAGGAATAAATTTAGTAGCTTCATTTTAAAGAACGAATTTTCCAACCCCGAGTTCTGTATAGTATGTGACAGACGAGGAATCTAATAATGAAATTAATGTGAAAATCGCTTTAATATTTTAGAGAAGATTTTAAAGCGATGCATAATGACTAATGGATTTATAATTGGCTTAATTTTGCTGAATTAACGCCAAATTCTGATAAGAATAATAATTTAATACAAATCGAGATGAGTTTAACTAATGAAATTATAATTGTAAGCAACGAATTCCAGGCGCAATGAACCATGAACTTATACTACTGTATTTAAGGACCATAACCATACGTTAAAAGCTCCGTAAAAAGCTCTATGAAAGCTTTTATTATATTTTTTCGATTGTATAAAATTTTCGATTTGTAAAGGTATCGTAAGATTAAATAATCTCTAGATTTTATAGACTAAAAGCTTCCTAAAAGTTCAATGAAAGCTTTGACTGAGATTTTTATTTCTTTTAACTTAAATCAATCTACTACAAATCCATTCGATATTTTTATTTTGTCAAGTTTATTTCATTGCAATGAATATGTTAAATTTTTTTTCAACAGAACCCCACTTATTTGTATTTATAAACAAGTTCAGAAGTAGTGCTCGAATTTAGCAGCGGCTCGATACGTCTGGGTCGCTTCAAATATGCATTACATGTCAAACGATAGAATCCTTCCATTTGTAGAATGTGTACGCCATATTTTCTGGTAGGATATACAGTCCATGAATAGTTATTCTGCGAAGAAAAAAACATAAATGATAAAATATAAACATAAAAGTTGAGGGAAATGATACTTAAGAATTCCATTAGTAACAGAATAGCACATTTAAACTATCCTTCTTATACTTTCTAATGCTCACTTCATTTCCAAGTTCCTACAACTATCTCACTTCATCACAAGTTATCTATCAGCACTTATATCTTCACTTACCTTCAAAACCGGACAAGATAACGGTGTACTGCCTGAATTCAATAAGTTCTTTGTCCATGTCTTTACAATATCAAAGCCACCGGGTCCTGAGGAACGTTTCAGCAAAGCACAACCATTCAAATTAAATTTGAAAACATTTTGATATTTATCGGCATTCAGCGGTTTCATAGAGACCAGAAATTCTAACCAAATATCTCTCGTGATATTGCGTCCTATGGCCAATTTGATCTCTATAGCTTGTGCTTCGTCTGTGGTATAGATATTCATAGCTGTAAAGTAGTTCCGATTGTAGGTGTAGGTTATGTTGCGGTAGTAGAGAAAGCGTAATTTCTGTTACAAACGAGGTGGAAATATAAAAATAAGATATTCAAAAAAGAAATAATATAAAAAGTTAGAATGAATTTACAGATTTCGAGTCTACTTGATTCAAGCACCAGAGGAGTGCTAGAAATATAGTTAATGGCTTCATTTGGTGAAAATTTCCGTGAAACGAATTTAGAATGAAGTTGTTGAGATAATAAACTACGGAAATTGAAAAAATGCTTAATGTGAAAATGGTCATAATATTTCATGTAAATTTTTGAAGCGGAGTACATGTGGACTAAGCAAAGCGATTTATAATTGCCTCACATACGAGTATACGGAGTAGTGTTTAATTCCTAATTGATTAATAATTCAATATGTGATTGAGATAAGCTTAGCTAACAAAACTCTAATGGTAAACAACAATTTCCAACCGGTATGAACCAAATCGATGTATTGGCTTTAACGAACAAACGAAAAGAAAGCTCAGTGAAAGCTTTCATCATATTTGGTCGATCATGAGAAAGATTACATAATTAGATGAATAAGAGTTAGTTAGAGTTAGAGAGAAAATAATACCTTAAAATATTCAGTAATCTATAGGAGCTGTCAATAATCTTTGAAAATAGGCTTAAACAGGTTTTCGTTTTATATTTCACATTAATTCGTATTTCTGTGTTCAAAAAAGGTATTTTTTAAGGACTTAGTTGCATCTTTCGAAGAATTTCAACTCTTTTTCGAGATTAAGAAGATCGAAATTCATCGCCCCAAAGTTCTAGTATTATAGTGCAGGTTCCCAAAGATCTGAGAGTTCTTAAATAAGAGAACAGTCTCTCTCTCTCTTGTTCTACCTTTGTCTGACTGTATATTACAGCTGAAACATACATTTAAAATAATTCATTGTAGACCACACCCCTAATAATTTTCGGTCTAAATAATCGTTTTAAGTAATTGGTATACTTATAAGAAAATTCGCTTCATTTCAGACTTACTACTGGTCTGGATAGTTAGGAACAAATTTCCTTCAAGCTTATGTAGCTTGTAATTCTTACCTGCTTTATTGTATATTAAATGAGCATTTCGGAAAGCTTAAAGCTCATTTTTATTAACTTTTAATAATATACTTGTATATTTAATATTTATAACTTTTAAACATTTCTTCATTTCCGATGCGTTTCAAAGATGATTGTCATATTTGTATAAAGATCATTCTTTGATGCCTTCAAATAGAATTTAGCATCGACGCGATATAAGCCAGTTGATATGAATTTCGGTATGCTATCGGGTTCTGGACGTAAATTATGCCAGTGATAGGAGCCCTTAAAAAAAAAAAGAATTTAGTTTTTATTAAATAAAAAAAAAAATAACAAATTGAGCAAAACTCACCGCTTTCCAAGGACACGTGCGCGGCATATTACTGTACTTCAGCAAATTCGCAAACCACAGATGCACCAAACTCTGATGATTCAACTCGCTGCGCAGCATATCGCACACATTGATGTTAAAAGATACCATGGAACGATATGTCTTCGAAGATTGCTGCTTATAGAGTATAGCTACTTTCATCCAGAAATCCACTGGCACATCTCTAATTTGATTTAAAGACACATTTATGGTTTTGCGATCGATAGTGATGTTGCTGATGAAGCTGTCAATGTAAATGGGATTGAAGTTCTTCTCAATGCTGCGGAAGAAGAGTGTTATGGATTCCTGGATGGAAGATATATGAAAGTGATTTAAATTAAATTTATTTTTTTAAGAAAAAAATTTAAATTTTGATATTTTTAATCATAATTTAATTTTATTAGTAATGACTTCGCTTATTACTCACCTTCCGTTCATTGCTCCTTTCCACTTGCAGCACTACAAGTAAAAATCCTATAAAAAGTAATTGATTTTTCCGACCCACTCTCGCCTGCATGGCTTTCGATACCTTTGTAGTATGCAAATAATTATTTTCCAATAGTTTTTGCGACATTTTTTTTGCAGCAAATATTAGTTTGTATGCCTCATTAATTCTAATTATGCGGCATTCATTGTTTAATTGGCGTGTATTTAGTGGCTCGTTACAAAAATACAATAATAATCATTATTATTTATGTTAATACAAATAGAAAAGTCTAGCTATTTTGTAAAAAATTAGTAAAAAAAAATTTTGTAATAGACAATTAAGCAAAAAAGTATGAAAAATAATAGAAATTCGCCTATCCACCATTAATATATTATATCAATTATTTTTTTTTCCTGTGTATCATTATAAATTCATTAGAATATCTGATAGAAAATGCCTCAATTGTACAACAAACCACTTTTTAACCTTTGCTAATTATCTAATTTGAATTTTTTTTATTTTCAAAATTTTTTAAAATTATTTTTCAAATTCATACAAATTAACCTCGGTGACCAAAACATGCTGCAGACCACAAAATGGGTTCAAGGCTTAAAGTGTACACTGTTTTTGTACTCTTACTACTACTTACAGTGTTTCCGCACTTTACAAATGGCGTGAGTAACTTTCTTGAACACATCAACACGCTTAACAGCTTTCTTTCACTCTTTCGCTAACTTTCTCTCCACCACCAGATCACCCAACTGTCCTTCAAGTCGGTGCATTCCCGTTACAACGCGCATTATTTCACGAACTTCACAATCCAAATTGTCAACGACACGATTTACAATGACTTCGAACTCATTGAACGCCTGGACCCCGGTGTACGCTGTCGTTTGGAATTTCAGCTGCGTATTGCCAACTCCAACATTTATCAGTCACTCTTCGACTTTGATATCGATGTTTGCAGCACGATCATTGCGTTGAAAGATCACTTTCTCAAGAGTTGGTATCGCAGTCTTTTGAAGTTCGGCAATTTCATGGAGAATTGTCCCTTTCATGCCGATCATTATTATTTGAATGGTTGGTTATTAGAGCCGGCTTTGTTTCCCAAATACCTTTACCCTGGTGATTACAAAATGATTGCATTTATTTATAATGGACAGTACAAAAAGAAAAATATGGATTTTGTGATGGAGGTGCAACTGGAGACGGTTGTGTCGTGAAATTTGATGAGTGAGATGTAAAAATAAAATAATTCCATGAATTCTAAGGTTGAGTCTTTCGAATTTGATTTTTATTTTCTCTTCATCTTTTTGGTGATAGTCGTGGACATGGTTGCAACCATCGTTATGCTTTATTGAATTGATTAACTCTATAAAGTCCACAGGGTGGTTCAGAGAGAGTATTGCGATAGGATTCCAGACACGTTGATTTTACAATGGGTTTTCTAAAGGCCTAGATGCGTTGTCCACCATCCACTAGAATTGATTAACTCTATAAAGTCCACAGGGTGGTTTAGGAAGTGCAGGGTGAAGAGATTCCAGTCCCGGTGACTTTACCATGAGTTACCTAAAGGCTTAGATGCGTTGTCCACCATCTAATAGACCTCCCTAAGCTTAGCCTTACTCCACTCTATGTCATAGTTACCAAACATCTCTATACAAGATCAGTTCTTAGGCTCATCCTCAGCTTAATTAACAATTCTTGTCTTAATCTCCACCTCAGTAACTGTCGGTGTCTCAATTCCAATATCCTTCTCTGACTAAGTTCCTGTCGCGTAATTAACTCCAGTGTCAGACTCAGAATTCGTTTTGTCACAAGTCTCGATCTCAATCTCTGTCTAATACTTGGTTTCGTTTTCGGTCTCATTGATTTCCAGAATTTCAGTCCCAGTTTCATTACTTTTCCTAATCGCAACCTTAGCACCATTCCTAGTCTCTCCTCCAGAAGTCTCAATTTCCGAGTCAGTCTCTGTTTAAGTCCAAGTCCAAGCTTAAGTTAAAATCCAAAGTGTTAATTATATTAGTCTAAGTCGAAGTCGAAGTCAGTTTTAGGATATTCCTCAGTTCCTTACTCACGAACTTACTTTAATTCCTCATTGTCAGTTAAAGCCTTAATAAGAGCCCTCGGTAGCACTGATATGCGCCTCAGTATTTAACTTAAGAACTGTATCTTAGAGAAAGATTCGGTCTGAGAGTTACTTGAAGATTAGATCTCAATCACAGTCTCATTCTCAGCAAAAGTCTCAATAACAGCCCCGGTTTTACTCTCAATCTAACTAATAGCAACAGTTCTAATCAACAACTCAGTATCATTTTTGGTCTGAGTTCGACCACCCATAATCTTTGTAATCAACGTAGAAAATCTTTGTAATCAACCTTATACCTTCAAACTCAATCTCTTCCTTATCAACGAAAGATCATAACTGTATAATATTTATTTAATTTAAATATAATGTCTCAGTTCGCCCTTGGGTACCATTCAATATCAGTCAATCTGCAAATCGGCCTCGAAATTAGCCACAGTTATGTCTTTCTTGTTCTTCCTGCCTTTATAGTAATGCTGCGTCATAATACGGTATTCACCAGCCTGCAAGTAGACTGGTATGCTGCCTTTCTCCACAGTAAAGTTTCTTATGTAATAGGGACCCTTAAAATAGAACAGTTGTAATGAATCTACACTTCGAAGAAATCTACCAGAAGAAAACATACCGCTCCAATCGGGCAATGCGGCTTTAGATTACTGTACTTAACCACATTCAGCAACCAGGCACGCAGCAGAGTAATGCGCGACAAGTTGTTCATTATGCCACAAATGTCCACATTGTAGGAGAATATGGTCTGGAAGCGTTTCTTATCCGCCGTGAGACTGATGCGTACATCGAATTTGGTCATGAAGCCCTGCACCACATCCTTCAGCAGCCACATTTCGATATTCAAGGCGCCAGCTGTCACATCGGTGGTGAGATTATGCACATAGGCGTGGTTATATGTCATGTGGGCGGCGTTGAAGCGCACGCCGCGCTGTCGTGCTGCACGAAAGGCAATGTCAATAGAGCGTGCATATGAATATAAGATGTGTGCTATTCAAGAACAACCGTTATATGTGATTGTCAGCTGAGTGAAACATGAGAAGTGTGACGTATGCAAATTGGATGCAAAGCAGCTGCATTGTATGCAAATGCATTAATTGGCAAATTCATTAAAATGCATGACTCACCTGCGCCTTGATAGCGTGCCGCCAGTGCGCCGCTGTGACAAAAGACAATACAAAGGAGCAATGACGCTGGCAGCAGGGATTCCCAAATGTTGCTGCGCAAATGCATTAATGCCGACTTAATTCAATGAGCAGCAGGCACAATTGAATATGTAAAGCGTACGTACGCTTGTGTGGTGGAAGAGCTGATGATATGCTTGCCACAAACAAATTCGATTTCTTTTGCTACATGAAAATTTGCCGTAATTATAAACGTATTACGTGGCGCAGCGCGTAACTTATGGTCGCCATCAGTGCTGATAATTTAACATTAATTACAAATTATTCGTTGATGTCTAGGCTGAACTGTCTTTTAAAGGTTTCGCCTAAGATGTGGTCACGTATCTGAAATATTTTACTTTTAAATGTGAGTATTTCCAAAACATTTATTACCACATCTCGAAAAGACTAAGCTTAGCAATGTTAGGTCATTCTTTAAATGTTCTCTTGTTAGTAATAAAGAGACAGTACCAACATGAAACTCCTTACAATATTAGTATTGATAACTTCTTATCCATCAAGATCACGGACCTTGATTAAATGAGCGTGAATGCTTCTTAAGATGATGAAAAACTGTTCACTATGACTTTCTTCTATACAATTAATACACTTTCTTTCATAATTTTTGAAGACACCCTCAGTTCCTAGCACAAAATGATTAAAAAAGTTGAAATTGACTCACTCGGTGTTTGAACTCGTAGTTATACCGCAATACAAAGAAATTCGTAACAAATTCCAATCGTTTGCTGAATCTTAAGGGTTTTTGATCCACGGTGAGTTTACTGCTATCACAATGGACAGCGCTCTCTGTGAGATCTTCTGTATTTGCAGAGATCTGCCTGCAAACCTAACCTAACCTAAGTCCAGTAGTGGAATAGATCTCTTCATCCTCGAAAATCATAATAACGGAATTATGTGTAGAAATTCCTCTTATTTTCTTTTTTTTAAGGGGACCAACTCATGGTTGAAATCATCGTGTGAAGAAGTGGAGGGCCTAAATTTGCTCCGCCTCGAAAAAGCTCTAATAACGCGCTTATATAAAACTCTGTTTCATTTTAATAATTACCTAACACAATCCGCTTATGGTCAAAACCTGCGAGCCTTTCTGACCGCGGTATTAAAACACAGGAGAAAGAGAAATATGGAAATATGGTGCATGTTCTCATAATCCGAGTATTAAATTCTCATAAGCTCTGTGTTGGATTCTCTGCATTGCATATCAAATTTAATTAACTGTGTTTGGTAAGAAAGAAGTGAGCAAGGTCCACTTGTAAATATTTTGAGGAGCACAATGGGTCTAATGATGACCTAAGTGCGGCCGTTAGGCTCCCTTCGCCTCCCTTTTTAACCAACCAACCAAATATTTTGTGTAGTTTGCGTCTCTCGAAAGACGTCTCTCTCTCCTCTTTATTAATTATTAATTTTTTGAAATTCAAAATGTCATAGAAACCTAAAAAAGTCATTAGCAAAAATCCGCCTAAAATATATAAATCTAAATTAGCTGTTAATGAGCAAATAATTACAGTAACTCCGTTATGCACTTTACTGTTGCTTTTTTTTTCAATATACTAAAGCTGACCGAAGCGGAATGTACTTTCAAGTAGTATGTAAGCAGCTATGCTGTTTCAACTGAGTTCTAACCTCACTTTTTGGTCACGAAGTAGCAGGAATTTATTAAAACTACTTATTGATAATCTAAAGTGATTAATGATGGAGTCAGTTATTTCAATTGCAAGTTAACATCTTCAATAAGGCAACTAAAGTCTCTATATTCCCTGTTTCGTGTGTAAATTATAAAGTAGTCCGGCCCAAAACTACCAATGCTTGCTCTACTGTCCTCATTATGACAATTTCTATTGAAGTGTGACTCACTTGGTGTATGAAATGACATTACTGTATTAATTTTTCTTCATAACTGAACATATCTGTGCTGTGTATAAACTAAAAATCTCTTAAAGCGCTAAAAATGAACAACATTTCAAAGCTTCTCTATGCATTCTTGTTACTTTTCATTCTCGTTAGAGGTCAAAGGGTAAGACGTAATTAATTATATAATTCTAATACATACTAATTCAAACCTTCTTCCCTCACCAGCGCGTGGTCATCACCAAAGCTGTGATACAATTTAACAAAACCTACTTAGAGAATAATGAAGTGGTGATTATACGCAATGGCACCGCCGTTGATGTTTTTCTCGATGTTAAACGGAATTATCCGCGCGATCTCTGGGTAATGGTGAGCGCAACCAAACGTGATCCGAAAACAAAGAAATATGTGCCCATGTTTGCATATGAGCTGGATATTTGTCGCCTATTAGGGCGTAAGAATCCAAATGACAAATTGAATTGGGCACAAATTTGGTTTGAAAACTATTGGAAGCAGGGCAATATGCCCAGGTTTTGTCCGATTATGAAGGTGAGAGTCGACTGTGAAAGCAGTAGCTCTGCAAAATTTTGTAGATTTTACAGTGTTTAGTTTTCTTTGCTTCTTTACTACAGGGCAATTATTTCTGGAAAGGTGTACGCATCGAACGCAATGCCGTGCCTCCGTTTATGCCACCTGGCCGTTACTGCACCATCGTAAATTCGTATTTTAAAGCAGTTCCGAAGCAACACATACCGTATATATCTTTGGCGAATGCTTCGGTATATGGTATACTTCATAAGTGAAGATTTCACTAGGGTTATGGTGTCAAATAAATGTTTTCAAACGGGTTTTATTGAATGAATTTCTTCCATGTGAGTCAAAATATGATAATTTCCCTGTTAAAAGGTTCTGGTAAGATTATTTTCGAAGAAACAGGAAGTAAGTTTCTCTCCGTGTATTGAATGAGACTTCAAAATGGAGTGTCAGATAAACTTGGTTGTTGAGGCCCTCTAAGGAACAATATAAGGGTTTGGTACTAGTGAAACAACAGCTGGAACCCTTAAGCATCCTTCTAGCGCTGTACTATAACTCCTCACTCTTTTCAGCTCTTTACAAAATAGTTTTGAACTTGTGGAACACTTGACAAACACCTATTTAATCACTTCATTTAACATATTTTAAAAGCAGAGTTCATTCCCCCTATTGAATTAATGAATTATTTTATTCTGAGTCAATATTCCTGCGTTCGTCTCAGTGTATTGCATGTGGCTTCAAAATGTAAGGTCAGATAAACTCGGTTGTTGACCCAGACTGAGAAGCATTATTAGCTATAAAATTAGGGAAACTACTACCGGAAAACTTAAGATTCCTTTTAGTTCGTACTCGATAGCCAATCGCACTGAACTTCTGGAACACTTAACTAGCTCCTATATAATCATTTCATTTCACATTTTATTATCCTTATCCTTATTGAATTAATGAAAATCTTGCCTCTTAGTCAAAATGCGATAATATTCCTGCGAAAAGGTTCTGTTAAGATTATTTTTCGAAGAAACAAGGAATATCGTTTGTCTCGGTGTATTTGATAAGGGTTAAGACTGTTGGCTCAACCAATCTAGGGTGTTGAAATCCACTTAGGTACAAAATAAATGTTAGTATTAGGGATACAACAGTCGGAATCTCTGAGTTTTCTTTTAGTGCTGTACTCACTCTCCTCACTCTTTTAATCCCTGAACTTGTGGAACACTTCATTAACTCGTATTTAATCATTAAATTTACAATTTTTAAAAGCAGAATTCATTCCTCTTATTTAACATAAAAAATATTTCAAGTCAATAGCTTTATATGGCTGAGTCGTTTCAAAAATAATATAAAAATTCTGTACCTCAGATCCTAATTTTCCACCTACAAATTAGCTTCCTTCAACGCACTACCCACGGAAACACTTAAAGGGTTACAATGCTGCTTTAACGAGCAACACTTTCCTTCCTCCAGCCACTCAAAAACTAGAAAAGACAGGAAACAGTTTCTTCTTCACTCTCCGCTACACTGCGCCATGCAACAGGTGGCGCACACCTCAACTTAAATCCCCAATTTGTTGCGTTAAGGACCACCAACTATGCGGCGCTAATGTGCGACAACTTTACCTGCGCACCAGCGGACGGACGGACGGACAGACGTGCTGCTTGCGCTAGTGAAGGTAGCACACTAATAGCCAGAGCTAGCTGCCGGCAGCTTGGCGCACATCCTTCCGCAGCACGCGCTCATTGCTGCGCCATTGGGACACAGTATTTTTCACTTCCAATTGAGTGCAACAACGCACGTGCAATTCACATAAATAAATTAATGAAGAAGTTGAACGCACGAGCTGACTGCTGGCAGCCGAGATGGCTTGTGGCAAGTAGTTGAGCGTAGTGTGAGTTGAACATTACGTATACGACGTGGTGGGCGTTAAAGCGTAGCAACTACTGCCCGCGGCGATGACAAAAAGGACATTGGCGAAATAATTTAAGCATTAAGCAATGTTGCCACATGCAACACTTACAGTGCTGCACCAAAAAATCACTTCAAAGCTCTCAGCTGCAGCACGCGCTTGCAACGTAAGTGCGCTTGTTTTCTTGCAACACACTTTCCGCTGCCGATTGCTTAGCAATTTATACCTTCCGTAGATAGTTTTTCTTTTCACTTATCTTGCTGCCACACACTTCGCCTGCATTCAATTCCAGAGTACAAAGACACCACACACACTCTCCGCTTCTTGTCGCCGGATGTCATCAGCTCGAGTGTCTCCTCTTATTGCTGGCTGATTTTGTTTTATTTGTTATTGTAATTGTTATTGTTCTTGCTGCACAGCTGCAATCTACTGCTGCACTTATCGCTGCAGTTTTCTCAAGGTTGTCTCGCTGCTATCACATTTGTATTGTTTGTGTATTACGCTATCATTACATATCCGTTTGCTCGCTGTCGTTGAAGCGTAATTGCGAAATTATTGCGAAAATGTATTGCAGCAAATAATGATGGTACAGCGTGTCTACTTTAGCGTCTTCCAACTCCTTTGGAAACTCCAATTTTCACAGCACTTGTCATAGTCTCTTCACCGTTGCACTGAAATATAGAGCAGCAGTGTGTCTTTGAAGTCTATGGTGGCAATGAGGAAATCGTTTGGAAAAGAATCATTTAAGACAATTGTGATATCGACAGCAATCGTTGTAGATATTAGAAATGCTGAGGGAAGGGATGGAGTCTCAAGTATGCTATAAAATATATCTACGGAAATGGAGTTGACAATTATGTTGTCATGCTGACGTTTCCAAGAAGGCAACAAGGTCGCGTTATGGCACAAAAGTATTATAATTGTCTGATGGTAGAAGAAAACTGTGCTTTTGGAGTATATATTTATATCATATAACTTATTTAGGAGAAGGAGCATATGAAGAACCATATCTTCAACTCGCCTAGCTTACGCCGAAAACTGAATTTACTTCTTTTTTGTCTTATCAATAGGAACTTGACCTTAGAAATGTCTTTAAATACTCTTATAACCGATTCTTGAAAACCTTAAGTCGATCATATCTGACCATTTCGAGTTGGATGTCAACCGTAAGTGATCCAAATATCTTGTGAAAGGAAACAATAGGAACTTCATATTATTTCTGAATACATATTCCTTTTAAAAAAAAGCTCTCTGGAAAGCTCTCTACAAAGCTTTTTTGAAAGGCTAATATAAAAAGCTCTGTCAGAATTGGAAACGCCTTCTTTTCTTCGACTCATACGAAGAGTACAAAGTTTTCTGTAGAATTTTGCAAGCTTTGAATGGCTAACAAGGAATTCTATATTCTTGTAAAGAAAGCTCTGTTTAAAGCTTTTTAAAGCTAGTGTTGAAAGCTTTGTCAGAATTGGAAATGTCTTCTTTTCGTTCACTCATACCAGCAACTTCATACTATTCCTGAATACATATTCCTTTAAAAAAAGCTCTCTGGTAAGCTCTCTCCAAAGCTTTTTTGAAAGGCTAATAGAGAAAGCTCTGTCAGAATTGGAAATGGCTTCTTTTCTTCGACTCATACGAAGAGTATAAAGTTTTCTGTAGAATTTTTGCAAGCTTTGAATGGCTAACAAGGAATTCTATATTCTTGTGAAGAAAGCTCTGTTTAAAGCTTTGCCAGAATTGAAAATGTCTTATTTTCGTTCACTCATACCAGGAACTTCATATTATTTTTGAATACATATTCCTTTTGAAAAAGCTCTCTGGAAAGCTCTCTCCAAAGCTTGTTTGAAAGGCTAATATAGAAAGCTATGTCAGAATTGGAAATGGCTTCTTTTCTTCGACTCATACGAAGAGTACAAAGTTTTCTTTAGAATTTTGCAAGCTTTGAATGGCTTACAAGGAGTTCTATATTCTTGTACAGAAAGCTCTGTTATAAGCTTTTTCAAAGCTAGTATTGAAAGCTCTATCACAATTGCAAATAACATCTTTTCGTCCGCTCATACCAAGAGTATAGAATTGCCGATCGGAACTTTGCAAGCTTTCGAGAGCTTTCAAGGAGTTTTGACCAAAATACTGATTTTAAACAGTCCCAGAAAACGATGTATACGACTTATCTTCACATCTCTAAGTATACTACGTGCGTTGGGTATAAAAAAAGCGCCGTAAGACAACACCAATTGAATCAACATCTCTTTCGCTTGTCTCATCATTTACACAGCGGACATTAATATCAATGATTTTTCACCAATGCGCAGAAAAAAAACGGAAAAACAAAAGCAACAAACCGTTTATAATCTTGTGAGGCAACAACTGCAATTTTTCGCATTTTACATTTTCCTTGCAATCGACAACGAGTAAGCAAACAGTGCAGCCCCGACAGCCGTAATGTTTTCAAAGCAGGAAAAGCATCATCAGCTTGCGACATCATCGATGATATTGACATTGCCGGCGTGCAATCAATTCCGACGCACGAGGAAGATGAGGAAGACGATGACAATGATGATGACGGCGAGAACGACGCTGAATTGCAGGCGGCCATAATCGTCACTAATGCGGCAAGGCGCATTCGGATGTTGAGTAAGAGTGGCGAAGTGGAAATAAATGTATTTAGGGTTGCCATCTGGCTGATATAAAGAGGATTAAAATTTTTAAAATTTGAGATTTCGAAGCTTTAGTATTTTCAGTAAGCTTTCTTTTTCGATGTAAGTCTTAACTTTTAAAACTATTTTTTGAATTTCTTCTGCGAAAATAAAAATCTCATCGACAACCTTATGAAAACTACCGGAAGCCAACATAAATGCCTCGAGCCGTTGCAACCCGCACGGATGAGCAACAGCAAGCATTGACAATCTAGCTGCTTCCTTTTGCTGTATTACAACTACCAGCAGTTTTTGTTGTTGTTGTCAGCTTCGGGGCGTCAATGCGGCATGCAACATGTATTGCATATGCAATGCGACATGAAATCATAATATGCGCCGCCAGCAGCTGAATCTCATTTTTCTCCCTTTTTTCGCTCAATTTATGGAAGTGTTGAAGGTTAAAGGGGAATGCTTTCAAGTACATACTCCTTATTGCGAAGCAGGAGCTAACGCCTTCTTCACGCTTAAAATATTCAAATTTAATGCTCTGCCTGCTGGGAAAGAATCCATCGAAATTCATATCAATTTTACTCTGCCTGAAGGCAATTGAATGATTGATACATTTTTGCATATGCTTAGTATTTGTGGATTGCAGTTTAGTCGTGTCTTTCTTAAGTAAGACGAATGTGGCTTAGAAAGTGGTTTATGTATGCGAATCTTAGTTGAAGGCAAGACGCGAATTATACCTAGTTGTAACACAAATATCTAACGGTGGTGTAGTTAGGGAGAGGTCCGGCTCTCTCTCTCTCTTTGTCGTATTTGAGGTCCCTTTTGTCACAAGTTTCTTCCCATTTTATACTTGCATTCACTGTTCTTTAGATTTTCGTAACCAACATCAAATTTTTGAAGGGAAAGTGGTAAGGTGGATCCCAGATCCTAGAAGTGCTACTGCTGTCAAAGCTTCTTATTCAGAAGAAAGTTATCCTGAAGAAATGAAATTAATGAAATCCGTTGTAGTGGTCTTCTCATCAAATATTTATAAATATAAACGGACGTTTCTTTCTCTCTTGGAGAAAACAAAGTTCGAGCATTACAGAACTGATGAACTCAGAAGAAAACATATTGATTGGTCATCACAGATATTTTTTCTTTTAGCAATTTTAGAGATACATATATCCTCCATTGTTATTACTGACAATCCACAAAATCAGATGGCTGTCAGTCTGTCATCATTTGGTTCCTTTATTCAATTATAACAATTTATCCTCAAGCTGAAGTCCAGGTACGGACATAAGCCAAGTCTCGATCTATAACCCATGATGATCTTTCTTTTGGAACCTAGAAGGCTACTTAATGAGATCGATAACTTTCTTATCAAACAAAAATCTTCAGTTCGAGGAACCCTAAGTTCCGAGGTCCGAGCTCACTCTTGACCCCTCAAATAGGAGACGAGTCGATACTGCGGATTCCATAAAGTTAAGCGAAAAGGGGATTGAACTCGACAAAAATTTTTGGAAATGGGAAAGATTTTTGGAGAAAAAAATATAAAAGAGACAGTCTCATCGAGCTCCTTGGGCTTAAAAGAAACTTTCTTGAAATAAAATTTGTTGAAGACTACCCCTCTCTTACGATTACTACGAGTGAATCTTAAGTCCAAGTATTCTATATAGTCCCTTCGAAAGTCAACTGTAATAAAATTCCTTGCATTTCACCGCTACCTGCCACATTCTCCAGTCCACCCTTTTTTCCACTTCAATAACATTTATCCACCGTTCTCGTGCGCCCGTGACATGTGCTTTTGTTTGACGCCAATTTACTTTTAATTCCCACCGTGATAATTACGACACTTCAGCTCGTAACGGTAAATGCATTGTGTCCGCCCAACTACTGCTGCAGCTGTCAAATGAGAGCATGTGTGTGTGTGTGGCGCACATTAATCTCTCGAACGTAACGATTGTCTTACAGCATGTGCCACGCGGAGCGCCTCGGAGCATCAGTGCACACATACACTTGACTCACACATATGCGGCACGTAATTGCCATCAATTCTCTGTGTCGATAATAATTCTGTGACGATTTTTCTCGAGTCAAAGTAATTGCTGGGGGAGCGCAACAATGGTTGAAGCGCAATTTGTTGCATGGTGGGTGATGGTTGGGTACTGGAAGTGTGGCAAGTTGGGTGCACTAACTTGCAACGCTTGGAAGAAGGGACTTTGAAGTAAATTTTTTGAGATAATATCTTCTAAGTAATTTTGAAAATTTTTTCGAAATATTTTTTAAGTTGATTTTTCAAAAAAAAAACTTAAAATTTATGTGTGGCAACTTAATTTTATGATTTAATATTGCAAGTAAACTTAGCGTTAATTACACTAAAATATTTCTGGCATCACATAGAACTTGCAACAGCGCAAATAAAGTGCGCCAGCAATAGAAAAAATATATTATTACCGAGTCATGCTAGATGATAAGAATCGCAAAATATTACGCAGAGAGTACAAAAAAAATCTCCACTGAACTCCATAATGTAATTAAAATCGAGACATGGCGGCCTTACTGGGCACAGCGCCCTTACTCTTACACCAAACTCAATGCACACCGAGCAAATGATAAATGAAAGGATTCGCCGCAGCTGCAACGCGTGTGGCAGCTACAGCTATGAAGTGAAGTGGCCACAGGCAAAATATGAGTGACTATTTGCTGCAGCACCGTTTGCAATACTTTTGCTTTGCCACAAAAAATAGAACAGAGTATGCTTGCAACATTTGCAGCAAAGCAAATCTTAATTATAAATCTAAAGAAGCGCTACAACGTGCAACAGTCAAGGTGACTGCAGAGGAAGGGCGCAAGAAAAGCATGATTTAATAGAAATGGCTTGCAACAGCCGTTGCGCAGAGGAGTGTTAAGCGAGTTTGTGGCATGGAAAAGGAGTGAAATGAAATTCAAAAAATTATATTAAAAAATAAAAATTATAAAAAGAATGCTTCAAATATCCGTTAAAAATTACCACGCAACCACAATAACGGTATACGAGGTGTGTTCAAAAAATAACGGGAATTTTCGATTTTTGAAAAAAATGTTTTACCATGTTGTGGCCTTCATAATAGTCCCCATTAATAATAAAAAAATTGAAATAAAAAGAATGCCGCAAATATCCGTTAAAAATAACGGTATACGAGGTGTGTTCAAAAAATAACGGGAATTTTAGTTTTTTGTTTCAAAAACTACATTAATGTCGTTGCTTTTAAAACATTCCCTATTAATGATAAAAAGTAAAATAAAAAAAATGCCTCAAATATCCGTTAAAAATAACGGTATGCGAGGTGTGTTCAAAAAATAACGGGAATTTTATTTTTTTTTTATTTTTCGAAAACTACATTAATGTCGTTGCACATTCGATAATATGGAATTGTCACCGCTTCTTCTAATCGTCGAAACATTTCTCAAATTGATTTCTGGGATAGCTTTGGCTCTTTCAGCGATTATGCCCGTATGCTCGACGGGCCTTCAAGGTTGACTTTAATTTTGGAAATAGGAAAAGGTCGCACCGAGTCATGTCTGGCGAATTTGGAGGCCGGGTCATCTTTATACTGTTGTGTTTGGTCAGGAATTCACGAACAAGCAACGAAGCGTGAGATTTTAACAAAAGAAAATCGCGAAGCTCATAAAAAATAATGAAAGAAAAATAAAATCATAAAGAAATAAATTAATAAAAATTTTGAATTTTGAACTTTTTTCGAAAATTCCCGTTATTTTTTGAACACACCCCGTATGTGTGTTTGTAAGTATATTAGCGGCAAAATTTAATAACTGCCGCATCGACGTTGCACAAAACGGCAGCAAAGCCAACCAACCGCTTGTCCGGAAGTTGCCAGACTTTTGCAGATGCAGCTGAAAATGGATCCCAGCCAGCTGCTGGCTAAATATGCTGGTCACAGCAGTCTATAGCATGAAAAAAATAGCTATAGCGGAACAGCAACAGTCTGCCCACTTCACTCACCCACCTCAACGCCCAGTGTTGCCATTAAGCTGTAAAAATTGTGACAGCGCATGGCCGCAGGATATTTAAATACTTCACTTCGACTTTTTCTTGCGCAAAAAATTTTCGTTTTTAATTTTTGCCGGCCGTCCAGCCACACAGTCAACCTTTTTCAAAACCATTTCCCATTCTCGCTTCTTTTCTGCTCGCACTCCAACTCGCCGCCTTAGCATTGTCAACGGCGCACCGCAGCTCCACAGCTTGCACAGGCTGTAGTAATAAGTTAGTCTTTCATACACTTACTCATTGCGCTAGCGCCGGCTTACAGCTGCAACACACAGCCTAACTTACAGAGTTTCTCGCAAGCCTCACATACATGTGGCGAAATTATGACATTTTTCAGCGAAAAGTTTAGCAGCAGCAGTTGTGTGGCTGCCACAAGCCGCCAGCCGGCACAGACGGTTAACCAAGACCGAGCTCGAGCTGTGGCCGTCACAGTGCGCACCCAGAGTTATTGTCGAAATTGAGACACACATAGAGACACACCAAGGCTGGCACACACTCAATCATTCGGCGTAAAAATGTGGCAAAAAAAAAGCAACTGCAGAGCAAATGCTAATTGCCCGTCCGATAATATCAGCTTTGGGTGCAATGGTGTGGGACGCAAGTGACAAGGCTGTGTAGGGAAGACAATTTTTTTCGCAGTCACAATGATTAAATACACCGTTAGAAATTATGAGATTTTGTCGGAGCTCATATTGACTGATTGAGTTTAAGTAATTAGAGACCGTAGGTCCTTCTTTCTTCATTTTTTTTAACGAGCTCGAAAGGGAATATAATTGAGTCGACTATATCGTCCGTCTACGAGTAATTTGAAAATTCACGATCTCAAACTCTGACCACGGTCCCCTAAAACTCCATTCGAGAAGAGTCGTATGTCCGAAATGAAGAACAAAGAGACGCTATTTAAACTTATAAGGTCGTGTGAATATTGGATGAAGCTTGAGACGTGTTTTCTCTTTTCTATTACCTTTGAATCAATTTGAGTGGATCACAGTTTTGGAGTTCAACGTTGTCGGAACGACTTCTTTCTTGGACCCAAACCTGTTTTTCCTTTCTTGCCCACCTGAGGACTAAGGACATAGCAAACCGTTGGAGGGAGTTCAGAGTTTGGCTATGGTTAGAAGTTGCCAATAAGGTTTCTCTTTATCATATTCATGGACTTAAGATTGTATAGTTACTTACTGTTACTTACTCGTATGATTAATATTTTGACCTGTTATTGAGACCTTGAGCCAAAATTGTTCTATCTTTCCCTCCTTCATTCTTGATTTTCAAGATACGCGGAATATGAACCTTGGTATTATTGACCTTTGACCTTTAGAACTCGGTGGTTATACATATTTTTATAAACCCTTTCTTCATACATTTTGTTCTCAGTCTTCTCAGTGACCGATAAACTCTCTCTGTCAAGATACTCGTAATATGAACCTCGCTAATGAGAGACCTGACCTTTGACCTTTAGAGCTCGGATGCTATCCAAACATAAATAAAAAATTCTGCGCATAAATATTTTTTGCAATCTTCTCAGTGACAGCTTAAACTCTCTCTCAATTTCTCACAGTGATTAGCAGCTCACAGCGTACAGCTTATGACAGTTAATAAAGAATCGCGAATTGTTAGCCAGCATAATGACCATTATGACACAGCGAAATCATAAATAGTTGGACGGAAGGAGGAGAAAGCAAAACAAAAAATCACAAAAAGCCGCAAATAAATCGCGAAGATCATGAGAAAAACCGCAAATTACTTGCAAGTTGCCACAATTGCATGATTGCTGGCAGCCAAGTGGCATGTGGCACGTTGCATGTTGCAACTTTATGCCAATTTATGGGCAAAGGGATCAGCAATCGACATTTGCATTAAAGTTTTTCATACAACAAAGCGCGCGCTTAATTTATTATTGAGACGTGATGGTGGAGAAAGAGCGATGCGAGGAGACAAGTGAAAAGAGGAGAGCGCAAAAAATGTGAAACTTTTAAAAGAAATCACAGCGGAGAGTGGTGGGGATAATGATAGATGAAGCAGAACTTAGCGCATAACAAAGAAAATGAGTTTTAATTGTAAAATCTTCGGGAAATAAGTCATTTGTGGCATTTAGACAATGATAAAAGAATCGTAAAAATTATGGAAATTTATTGAAGGTGACAATGCAATATTTTTTTACCTTGGAATATACGAAAATAAAGGCAAAGAATACTTTTTAAACATTTTAATGAGCTTTGCTTGCTATTACTTGCGATTAAACACATTGAAATATTATTTTTTATTTATGGAGGCTGATATCGCTCCAACTCTCTTCAACAAATATTTATGTGCCTTATATAATTGAAATTTTTTCTCCAACCATTAATTTTCTGAGTTCTAGCATTGTATCACATTTTACGCTTATTAACAATTATAACTTTTATAATTATTTTTTTCTAGGTTGAGTAACTGTCATTAAGCAGAGAGAATGCGGCAAAAATTATTTTATAAGTGCAGTCTCCGGAAAATTATAGTAATTTGTGGCAATTGAGTGCGAGAAATTGTCGCTACATTGAAGTGGAAAGACTTATTTAAAGGAGGCATATACGGCATAAGCTGTAAGGGTAGAAAAATAAGTATGAGAAGAAAGAGAGGATTTGGCAATAAGTTGGAGAGGTTTCATACTGATGGCGTTAGAACGACTGTTTCTAAGGTGTATATCTTAAATCCTGAGTCCATTAATACTGTTACAAAGAGTGGCTGGGACCCCGTAGACACTGGTTAACGAAAAAGTATGTTTTTCTGCTCAAGAAAAATCTCGACAATCTTTATCGATTTGATGAATTATTTAAAAGAAATACGATGGAGGAGAAGAAGATCAGTGAACTGTCTGAAATTGGAAAAATACGTATATTGAAGCTCCTCCTAACCTTTCGTATTTGTCATAGCTTCACTTCTCCGAAAAGGTCTCAAAAACCTCGAGGACTCTCTACATGGATATTTAAAAAAGTGATTCCTGAGTATCATTTTAAGATCCGGGCCTAAATAAGTTGTATAATCCGTTGACTAAGCGTCTTTTAGAATAGTTTTGACACATGTAATCTAATTAAGCCTACAGATTTAGGAAGGTTCATCCTCAAGTATAGTGGGTTTTTATTTCATTTGGAAGTTTTTTTTAGAAACTTAACTAATTTTATTCGAGTAAGGAAATCACAAAAGACTGGGTTCAATCATTCTAACCCTTATGGACTATATACCGGACATTGGTAGCTCGGTTTGACGGGCTTATCTGATAAGTTTTTGCATCGATACTGGTCATATATTGGAGAATGGATATCCAAAATCTCAAATCCACTCCACTTCAACCTCAAAGTAGAGATCGAAGGCGGCAGACTTATCTTAATCTTTAATCTTACTAGCTCTCTAGATTTATGAAGGTTCATCCCTTAGTATAGTGGGTTTTTATTTCATTTGGAAGTATTTTTGAGAAACTTAACTAAAATAATTTTACGGTGTTTAAGGAAGTCACAACAGACTGAGTTCAATTATAACCCTTAAAGACTATATACCGGACATTGGTAGATTGGTTTAAGGGGTTTATATGATCAGTTTTTGCAACGATACTGGTCGTATATTGGAGAATGGATATCCAAAATCTCAAATATATTCTACTTCACCCTCAAAATGGATTACTGGCGATATCGATGGCGACAGACTAAACATCTAGTGCAGTAGGGTGGATGAGAATATCCCATGAGCGATCTCTAGGGTTGTTTAGAGCGAAAAACACACTCTGGAATGATTTAAGTACGATTTGAAGAACAACATTACTCAGGGCAAGAGAAGTAATCGCCTAAATGGAGATGCCGACTTTGCAGTATAGGTCTACAAGTACTTTTATGGTGAAGCTAGAGCTATAGAAGACCTATATTGCATAGGAAAGACTTTAAGAAACAACTTGATATGATTTGTCACCAAGTTGAGAAATGTGTTTATAAGTATTTTAAGCTGAAGCTAAATTCATTTTTCAATTTATTAGTACTTCTGATTTCGTTTTTGAATAAAATCCTAAAGTTCTTTGAATAATATAGTAGTAGTAAATAGATGCTCTATATTTTTGTTGTTTTAATGGAGTTTGGGAACCAATGACGAGTGACAGATGACAACTGACAGCCTCGTTTTATAGTATTTTTTATTGAGCTGCCAGCTAAAACTTATATATCCCTCTTCGGCGGCTTTTGGCGACAACCAAGAGGAGGAAGAACAAAAGCATTATTTCCATAATAATTTAGAGCTCACATAATAATTTTTCAAATAAAACAAATATCGCATTAAATTACTTGCAACTAATTTGTGAGGAATCATGAAAAATTAATTCATTAGCCGCTGGGAGTCTACGCACTGTCCACAATTGCCCGCAGCCAACACAGGTTCACACCACTAACTGCGCGCGCTCGTCTAATTGCGTTTGAAAGCCAGCGAAGCGTGTATTACAACAACGCATTTGGTGGCGCTGCGCACTTAGCCACCGTCAGTTAGCCAGCCGTTTGGTCAGCCGAGCAGCTGCAGTGTTGCGCATAATCAGCCGCCGTAATTGGCCAATCAATTCTGTCATTGTTCGCATTTATTACGCTCATGGCGGTGATTATTCTCGAGGCGCACACACACACAACGCCAGCGAGCAGAGTTACCAAGTGCAGTTAAGCGCAATTTCTTGCCGCAAGCGTGGCTGTGTGTGTGTGTCGACATATGCATAAATGGCGGCATTTTTATGGGCTTTCACACCTACAGCGCATTCACGCCAACAGCATTTAATAGCTGAAATTGTGATTTCGTAACGAGGGCGAAATAATTTTATTTCATTTTATTTATTTTTATTTATTTTTATATTTTTTTTTTGAGTAAGCTTTCCATACATTTATTCTCGGCCTGCGCGCATTTTAACGCCCCAACGCTGACTAATTTCACTGCCCACTCGGTTTGCATGTTGTGTATTGTTTTGTCACGCGGCATGCAGCGTGCAGCATGTGGCAGCGACATAAAAGTAAATCGCTCGGAATGGCATATTGCCTGGCAATTTAATGGCGTTGTTGCATATGCCTCAGTGCGCTGAATATCACAATTTTCGCTGTTTTTGTTATTGGCACACTAATGAACTAAATTGTTTTTGATATTTTTTTATAATTTTTGGAGTTTTACATTTTTTTGGCAGCTGCAATGCATAGTTATATCAAATTCCCAACCAGGTCAGAAGGTGGACTCTTTGGGTATTATATTTTCCCTCTACTGATCTATTTATTATTTATATGCTTGATAACCACCCCGGTTATTGAAACTTGTCGACACATGTTGAACAAAACTTTGTGTAAATAGGACATAGACTAGTGCCATAACTGCTTTCTAAGACCTTGACAGGCATAAATAGAGCTGGTATCTATTATATTAGGTTGGCAAATATCTCCCTTCCGCCTTTTTGTCTTTTGAATTTCGCGGCTATGTATAAGGCGCTACAGACCTCGTATCTGACAATACTATGCATCTTTAAAAGGTCTTGACACAACCTACAAAACGCATGATTGCTGGGATATTGCGTCCAACAGTTCTAGACGTGTAAACTGGAGTTCACTAACGCCGAACTTCGCGCTATTTTAAAGTTTCGTTAAATGTAAATCCGCTTGAGAAACGTTCCGTGAGATTAATGGTGTTTTCGGGGATGGTACTCTATCACTTCGAACTGCAGAGGAATGGTTTCGACGTTTCAGAGCGGGTGAGAACGACACCGTGGTTAAGCTAACCGGCGGAAGACCTGTGACGTCGAATACCGATCAAATCATGGAAAACATCGAGTTAGACCGGCATGTGGCATCTCGTGACAACGTCCAGGAGATGGGAGTTAGTCACCAAATCATTTTAAACCATCTGCAAAAGGCTGGATACACAAAAAAAGCATGATGTTTGGGTGCCGCATGATTTGACGCAAAAAACCTTCTGGACCCAATCAACGCCTGCGATATGCTGCTGAAACGAAACGAACTGGATGTTGACTGGCGACGAAATATGGATCACATACGACAATATCAAGCGAAAACGGTCATGGTCGAAGGCCGTTGAATCGTCCCAAACAGTGACCAAGCCGCGAGCCGAGATTGACGGTCAGGAAGGTTTTGCTGTGTGTTTGGTGGAATTGGAAGGGAATCATCCACTATGAGCTGCTCCCATATGGCCAGACGCTTAATTCTACCATCTACTGCGAACAACTAGACCTCTTGAAGTAGGCGATCGACCAGAATCGTCTAGAATTGGCCAACAGGAAGGGTGTAGTGTGACACAAGGACAACGCCAGACCACACACTTCGTTGATGACTCGTCAGAAGCTACGGGAGCTCGGATGTGAGGTTTTATCGCTTACACCATATAGCCCGGACATAGCGCGAAGTGATTACCACCTGTTCCTGTCCATAGCGAACGCCCTTGGTGGTGTAAAGTTGAACTCAAAAGAGGCTTGTGAAAAGTGGTTGTCCGAGTTCTTCGCAAATAAGGAGGTGGGCTTCTACGAGGAGGTATTATGAAGTTGCCGTCTAGATGGAAACATATTATCGAACGAAACGGCACATATTTGAACTAAATCCGATTACTAACACTTTTTATAAAGCATTGCATAAATAGCAAGAAAGCGGAGGTTAGATATTGCTGTTAGCGCCTTTGTATTCCGGTTTCTGTGAAACGGTGTAGCTATGATTGCTTTTGGTTCTTCTGGATATACTTAGTAAGCTTCTTCGTCTTTCAATTGGCTTTGCGACTCTTAATAATCTAGCTTTTAGAACTTAAACTAATAAAATTGTTGTCCGGTACCATTATTCTGAAATATTGAAAAACCGCTAGGGCATTATACGAGACATTGAGCCAAGCTTAAATATTGAAGAACGCGCTTGTAGCGACGTAACTGCTTCTGAATTGTCTCCGTACCAGATTTCCTATTTGACTAATTCTAAAGGAGCTTCCGCATCCTTTCCCTAGCAATTTGGAGCATATAATTTCGGCAGTACTACTTAGCTACGCTAAACACACTTTTTTGAAATATATAAGGGATCCAAAGTGACATTTCGGGAGGGGATCCACACTTTTTCCATGCTAAACCCACCAAACGATCAGTAAGTACTTTCCCATTCGTGAAGAATGACTTTTTTGGGATTTCCAATCAAAATCTTAACGAAAAGCTCGGTGAAAGCTTACAGCTGAAGCTTTTTCAACAAGTGAAAGCTTTGCTTCTATCAAAAATGACTTACATATTATCTTATGATCATTCAATACTACACTATAAGACTGTAAAAAGCCGAAGCAAATCTCAAGCTATCTTCGTAAACTTAAATCTTTCAATGTCCAACTCTAATAACTCCATTCCTGTTTTAATATGCTAATAGTTTTTTGACAACATGTATACTCAACCATTGAGAAGTTTTCTTTCCGTTTACAAGCACTTACAAAACCGGCTGCTGCAAATAAGTTACGTCTATTCTCGTTGCAGCAAAATAAAGTTGCACAAACATTGGACAAAACCAGGCGAGATGTAACAATCTTTAAGAAAATAATAAAAATTACATGTCGTGACAAAAGTTTTCGTCGCTTGATTATACTCAACGATGCACAGTTAACAACAGCGCGGAACTTGCAGCCTGCCACTGCCGGTTGCATGCCACATATTTTCCACCGCATTACTATTCTATTTCTGGCGTGTAAAACAAATGCAGCACCTATTTCTGCAGCTTTTCTTGCAATGCGGCTCATTTGTTTGCACAGCGTCGGAAAGCTTCATAAAAAAGCACACACAAAAAGTTGGCACAACTGCATTTACTAACCACAAAACACAAAGAAAGCAAGCGACCGAGTAAGAAAACTTATTTGCTCGGCGCTTAATACACATGCCCAGGCTGTCACTCGCCTGCACGCCCGCCTGCTGTTGCATGTGCAAATTTTCTTGCATTTTAATCACCATTCAAATCAACGAATGCCAACGATCATTACTCGTCGTCGTTGTTGCTGTGTCTTTGGACTGTGCTCATTTGGCCGCAGCTGTGCCGCTTTGGCAGACAAAACGTCAGCCGGCAGCAGCCGAGTACTTGGCGGTTGTGTCGCCGTGTCAAACAGCTGCCGCTAACAAGAAAACTCCTACAGCGCTAGCAATTTGAAGTTTTGGCGCCTACGCATACGAATTTCCATTACTTACTCGTTCGTTTTCCGTGAGCCTACAACTTGTTCTTACGCTTGGCATTTTGCTTGACGGTTTTTTTCTGTTACGCTCTCATTGTCAAAGTGTCACTTGCCTACGGAATTTTAAGTTGAAGTTGAAAATGATGAAAGCGGAAGCTTGGCTCTTTCGTTTCGCGTGTGGAATTTCGAAGTTTCTGCAACAAATTTATTGTTGATGAACTCTACGCTGGTTGAGGTCGTTTGCATTTAGGCATTTTTCAATTTATTAGTTCTTCTGATTTAGTTTTTGAATGAAATCCAAGAGTTCTTTGAATAATATAGTAGCAGTAAATGGATTCTATATATTTTTGTTGTTTTAATGCAGTTTGGGAACCAATGACAAGTGACAGATGACAACTGACAACTTGTACACGGTACAACAGTATATCTTATGTTTTATTTTCATTTACTATCAGCTAAAACTTACGTACCATACAATATTTCATAATTTAGTTGTCACTTGTCACGTGTCATCTGTCATGATTTTGTTTCTTTTCTAAATTTTTGTCTAGAATAATTTATAAACGATTTATAAATCTATTTAAAATAAATATCTCACTTTTTTGGCTTGTTAAATTGCATCAACTTCCCTGTCACTTGTCATAAATTCCATATTAGGGATAATCATTTATTTCTATTTAACTCGTTGCGTTGTTTGAAAAATTTAATGCTTTAATAATTCAGTATTATATCAATGTCTGCAGTCTTCATGTTATTATGAAACTGTCAGCTGTCAATAGTAACGGTACAAATATAAATCTGTCATTTGTCACTTGTCATAAATTCTATCCATTCTCTCTCAAACGTCTGCTTAAGTTAAGTGTATACTTTTTTGAAATCTTTAAGCTCATTTTTCTTACTCTGTCACGCCTTATTCAACAGTTTTTCAGAGCTTTCTTCACATTCTGGTCATTTCAATGATCAATTTTGGAAGTAAAAACCTAAAAAATTGTGACAACTTGAAAACCAATACTACGGAAAACGTTTTCTAGCGGCTGATTTATTTTATGAACTTATTTAAAAAGCTCTAAAAGCTCTAACATGTTACCATAAAAATGTAATATCAATTAAAATGCAGCATAAAAGTCAATTAACGCACTAACGGCATTGCAACGATGTGGACCAGATGGGCTACTCGATTTTTATCGACCAAAGCTGGTCATAACAATTTAGACGCGCTAAAAAACAGTTAACTCGAAACAACCAATCAGCCATTCAAGCGAAACATTGATGTGGCAGTACCGTTAGACTCTCCTACAAATACATACAAAATATGCTTAAGACCAGATGAGTTGCCTGTGAAAGAAACAGCTAAACTCGGAGTGGAACTGCTAGTCATCGACACTCAACTCTAGAACCGACTAAGCAGCGCTTCCATGCCACACAGGTCAACCGATAAACGTAAATTTGATTGGCCATACAGCCATACACAGACACATATAGAAATAGATAAGGACTTTGGTGTGAGTATTAACTGCTTGCCGGCTTTTGACAGCAACGCGCCCATTCAGTTTTTAATCACGCTGGCGCTGGCACTGACTGCAGCGTCATGCCATTGATTGCCAATCGAAGCAGTCAACCGGCCGTTCAGTCAGTTTGTCAGTCAGTCACGCAGTCAGGCAGCTAGTCATTGCTGACGTATGTATATTGAAATTGTTGCTGAAGTTGAAGCGGAAACTTGGTAGCTGTCACCGTCAATGTAACGCCATATTAATCGCGTTAATGATGAAACTGAATCAGCATTTTAATCGAGCGAATTGACAATCAGGATATGCTATTCACGAGCACACGCACACGCACACACACACACACATATGAAGGCGCTTAGTTGCTTTGTTGATATTTGCTGAATGGCGGTGAAGTTGTGTGGCATGAGCAGGCTTTGGTGGCGGGAGAAGTAGGAGAGTGTGTGGGGAAGGCATTGTCAAAATTAGCAAATTGCAAACGCAGCTAAAAAGTTTCGGACATAATTGATGGAACCACAAAGAATTTGCGGTAAATAATTGAGGTGGAGTGGGGAGTTAGAAAGAGAGAGAGAGAGAGAAATGGTGTTGTCAGTTTTAGTAGTTAGATAATGAACGGAATATTCTGATAGAGAAAGTTCTTTGAGCTCTTCATGACTTTTTTGCAGCATCCAATTGACTACATTTAAAACATTCTAGTTGAGAGGTTAAATATTCTATATAGAAATGATTCATCTAAAAGTTAAAGTTATTACTCAGTCAATACTCATATAACTACACATTTCTACTCATAAATTCTTTAATTTTACTATTCACTTTTAATGAAACTTTTCATTTGAATTTATACTCTTTCATACTCAAATATATATTCATATTTATACTCATAACGATACTCATACTCACATTAATATTCATATGAGTATATATATTTCAACTCGTACATTCACAATGTTTTAAACCTATTTAAAATTAATTTTGTAATCATACTCACAATTAGACGCGTACTCAAACTCATACTCGTATTCATTCCCAATTATTTTTATTTAATATTTTTTTAACTGATACTTACGATTATACTCAGACTTGTAGTTAAATTTATACCTGTACTTATACTCATACTCGTACTCATACTCGTACTCATACTCATACTCGTACTCGTACTAATACTCATACGCACACTCATACTCATACTCGTTCTCATACTCATACTCATACTCGCACTCATACCCGTACTCATACTCGCACTCGTACTCATACTCGTACTCATACTCGCACTCATACTCGTACTCGTACTCATACTCATACTCGTACTCATACTCGTACTCATACTTGTACTCATACTAGTACTCATACTCGTACTCATACTCATACTAGTACTCATACTTGTACTCATACTTGTACTCTTACCCGTACTCATACTCATACTCGTACTCATACTCATACTTGTACTCATACTTATACTCATACTCATACTCGTACTCACACTCATACTCATACTCTATTTAACACTTTTACTAATTTTAACAAAGTTTAATTTTTCCTACCACTAGCATTTCCATTACATTGTACTTGCAATATTTTCTCACGCTCTCTTCCGCTCTCATTCCATTAACTTCTCTTAAGCATCGCATAAGTATTTGCCGTAAATCGCTTTAAATGCCAATCAGCCGCAAATTTATTTATGAGATTGCAGTTTTCAACGAACTCCGACAAAAATAAATGCTCTGCATAAGTTTATAAACAAAATCCATGACGTGAAATATGAGCCATAAGAGCCACATATTCTGCTGAGGCAGCCGCAGGAAACTTCGCGGCGAAAAAGCTGCGTCAGTTTATAGTTATTAAGCAATATACTCATGTATACTCGCACAGAGTTATAGGACGCTTAATATGTGTTTGTATGTGCCACATGGAGCCAAATAATGGAGCCGATAACGTAGAGGACAATGTATGTGGCAACAACATAACCATAAACAAAATTGTGGCACTTAGCAAAAGCAGCGAAGCAAAGACTGGGCTGCAGAGAAGGCTTCAGCGAAGTGAGTTTGTGAGTATACGCTCAATAGCTTAAGCCAATGATAAAGTTGCAACTCGGAGGCGATCAGTAAAAAATTGGCTTTAACTTAATTTTTATTTATATAAATTTGTTGGAGTCACATGGCCTCCTAGTAACCTACGTCTCCAAACTACAACTTTAGTCACCTAGAATTTATGGTAGCCATTTCTATATACACACACGATCCACCTCAGTCGCAAAATTCCACTCACCTCCGCCAAAAAGGCGGAGCAACTTGCAACATCTTCACGCATATAATTTAGTTAATGTTGTATGGACACTGCTGAGTGACTATCATTAAAGCACTTCTGTTACCCACATATGACCTTACTACCTTCGTCACTTGTCCTTCGCTGCCCATCACAGCTGTCCATGGCACTTGCCACATGCATACACGGTGGCATATGGCGCTCCAACTGCCCCACAGCAAGTGTGTATTGTGCCCTTTAGCTGCGTTGCCACTGCAGAGTTGCCGAGTTGATGACGCCACCTCTACGTTGCAGCTGTCATGTTGTTGTCATTCGTCGTTTGTGTCGTCGTTGCTGTTGCGAAAGGCAATTTTTCGCCTGCAATAATTCAGTGTCAAAGTCAAATGACGCGGTCATATTTATAGAAACGAAATGTCAAAGGTGAGACGAGACAGGCCGTATGGTTGAAAAACGACTGGGGTAGTTTGAGTTTGAGGTGCAATTGGCCGAAAAGCTTTGAGGATGGGACTTGTGCTTTCCAGGAGGAAGTAATTTAAACTGATAGGCACAATATGAGGGCAGACAGACACAGTTCCTTTCCTACGAAACATATTTCCTTTGCTTACTACTACAAAAGTATTAAAAAGTTATGGATCGAGCTTTTGCAAAAGCTTTGAAGCTTCGTTATTTCGACAAACTTTTCTTAAAATTTATTAATGTTTTTTTTACATTTTCTTACAAAAATATAAAAAAGTTATGAATCGAGCTTTTGCATAAGCTTTTAAGCTTCGTTATTTCGAAAAAATTTGGTATATTTTTTTACAAAAATATCAAAGAGTTATGGATCGAGCTTTTGCAAAAGCTTTCATGTTTCGATATTTCTACAAAATTTGGTATTCACTTTTAATATTTTTTATATATTCTTACAAAAATATTAAAAAGTTGTGGATCGAGCTTTTGGAAAAGCTTTCAAGCTTCGATATTTTGACAAAATTTGGTATAAATTTTTAATATTTTTTTTTCTATCAGCTTACAAAAATATTAAAAGTTATGGATCGAGCTTTTGGAAAAGCTTTCAAGCTTCGATATTTCGACAAAATTTGGTATCAACTTTTAATATATTTTTTATATTTTCTAACAAAAATATTAAAAGTTATGAAACGAGCTTTTGCAAAAGCTTTCAAGCTTCTATATTTCGACAAAATTTGGTTTAAATTTTTAATATTTTTTTATATTTTCTTACAAAAATATTAAAAAGTTATGGATCGAGCTTTTGCAAAAGCTTTCAAACTTTCGATTTTTCGTCACACGGTGCACGGAAATCATATATGTATATTTCCTCATTTATTTATCTAAAAAAAATTCAAAATATATTTCGAAGTTATGGATCGAGCTTTTGCAAAAAAGCTTTCAAGTTTGAATATTTCGTGATACAGTTCTTTCAAATGATATTTATTTTTTATTTTTCTTTTGAGGAACTACAAAATATATGGAACGAGCTTTTGCCGAAGAAGCCTTTTTAAGATCAGATATTTCATCAAACAGTTTTCTAAAATTATATATATTTCTTTCTTTTTTATTTGAAGAACTTTAAAATAAATATATTAAAAAAAGCTTTCAGGTTTCGATATTTTTTATAATATTTCTAGCCGCAGATTTTAAAGGCAAAACGACCGTGGGTATATAATCGAAATAAGCATCCATTCGCCGAGTCAAGTTCAAAAAAACTCGTATTTGTTTGTGAAAGCTCCACAGCACTTAAATTAAAATCCACTCAAAAATTTTTTCGAACTCAATTCGAATCAGTGCACAAGTAGTATGTGAGCGATGAAAACTTTTCTTATTTCATGTAAACAAAATGGAAAACTTTGTCGCCGATACGAAGACTTGCATTAGTGGGCTGTCAAAAGTGCCGAAACGTGATTGTGTTGCAAGGACATGTGTGTGCGTGCGCCACTGTGCAGTTCAGCAAGAAGATTTCGTCGAAAAAGTTAAAGCAAATAATAAGCGAATAGTTTGTGCAAGAAAATAACGGATAATGTGAGAAGACATTCTTACACAAACTTTAACTTATCGGCGTTGGTGGCACTAAATGCACGCGCTTCCTCTATTTCTTATATTTTCTACTATCTCAAGCCTTCTTTCTGCAAATGTAAATACTTTGTCAATATTATCAAAGTATCTCTTCACTTCACTCGCCAGCCCGCCTTCACTTCGCCTGCATTTGCATGCGTCCCGACTTTGCTGAAGCTTCTCTGCTTTCTTTGTTTTGTTTATTCACGCTTTCGTGCATAAAAATACACGATATAAATAAAGTCTAAGCTCGTGCTGCTTGCCGTTGAAAAAACAAAACAGTAAAATATAAACAAAAAAAGTATCAGTGAAAAAAATGCAACCCTGTCACAGTCTATTGCAATTGCAATCAACTGTGAGTGCCACATAATCCGTGGCAAGAAAAATTGTCAATGTTTCCCGCGTAGACTAAATAAAACTTATTTAAAAGAGCGCCATAAAAAAGGCAAAGCAAATATAAAATTGTTGCTTCTGAAAATTCGCGGAAAAACGCTTTTTTTTACGCTGCAGCAGTTGGCGGGGAAACGGTGTTGCTAAAATGTCTATTGCACGCCGTATGTTGCAACATGGAACCAACTTACAATTACTTGTTCTTTCTGTGCTGAGAAATTGGAAACATTTGTGCTGGTTGATGATTGTGGCTTCATTAATATAATAGAAGATTTATGAAGAATTATACCGTGAAAAAGATTTACATTAATTCAGGGACTTCCAAAAAGCTGGAAAAGTTCTGCCTCTCTTCAATTTTCTTCCTTCCGAATCTCTCATTCAAACACTGAGAGCCATGCTTTCATCTTACGAGATTTGAAGCTTTAGTCTTTCACTTTAATTGCTCTGTTACAAGAATTGGTAATCAAGCCATTTAGAGCAGAATTTAGTAGCTTATTCTGTTTAGAAGATCAATATGAATTTATCCCTAGAGCTCGAGAATATACAATCGGAGGATATACGGTACAATCCAAAGAATTCCATTAGTAGTTCAAGGACGCCTTAAACCAGGTGGAACACTTTTGTAATCAATAAATTTATTAAATTATACCTTCTCTTCCAGTATATATTGGACATATCTGAGCCCAATAGGACTGAGTTTGTAGTGCTTGCGGTACTGTGCTCTTTTCAATTACTACAAATTCAGTTAGAACAGCTCGTTGAATTCGCACGAAGACCTGAGGCTCGTCAAGGGTCATAGGATTGTCGGTGTATAGTTTGATTTTCAAATAACGTCTCGAAAGGGAGTCTAGTTGGGAGAGCTGGACAGCCAATTAATACATCTATTTTGAATATCTGACATTCAACCGTATTCAAGCGTATTCCAAGCAACGTGGACGTTCTGTCGGTCATATATATTGGCCTAAAGGGTTCAAATAATACTTAAAAACTGCTGAACACTCTAACTTTAATCAGTTCATCTGTAATGCAATCAGTAAGAATCAAGACCAAGGTTATCAGTATGTAAACCACGATTAGATTTGAATAGATTTATTGGAGGATTGCATTGCGACCTACGGTCTATTGTGCCCCCTCCTATTTATCACAGAATACCGCCCAGTCCTGTAGCTCTAAGAAAACTTAGTAACGCTGCAGGGCTGGTGGTCGCGATACTTTCCCTTTGGGGATATAGAGACCCCATTGCCTGCCTCCTTAATCCCGCAATCGCGTGACATTCCAGGAGTAGGTGCTCAGGTGTTTCCGCTTCCAAATCACAGAATCTGCACAGATCCGTAGAGCGTAGATCCCGAATTTTTTTCAAATGCCACCTTAGTCTGCAGTGGCCAGTGTAGAGTGCCACTAGTTGTCTCATTTTGTTTTTTGGGAGCGCAATAAGTTGCTTGAATCTTTTGCTTTTGCTAATAACTTCCTTAAGTTAGGAGCCCTCCCAGTCTCTTTTGTTATTCAATACTAACTTGAATTTCCTTTCAAAGTGTACTTTTTTGGTAATGTCGTCCCTTGGAAGGAGAGCCATTGGAAGTTTCCTCCCTATGATCTCCAATTGTCGGGCGTTTACCATCCTGCTGCTTCCTGGTCCTGGTCTCGTCAGGGGCAGTAAAGTACTGTTTGCCGTAGAGCCAATCATCATGTGGAGTGGGGTTAGGTTAAGGATTGCCTTCAATGCTGCGGTCGGACAAGTTCGCATAGCAGCAGTTTTGTCAACTGTTCCTATGCTGTTGACAGGGAGATCCTAGATAAACCACGATATCTCAAGGCAGGAACTCAGTATCCATATGGGCTCTCGTATTCGTAGGCTCGTAGAATTTCTATAATTACGAAAAATTCCTTACAATATTTGGAAAAGATGTGAAATTCTTATTTAAAGAACTACAAAGCTTTCAAGTCCACATCAAAGTAGTAGCCACATTTTTATTTCATTAAACACCTTTTAAACGAAGCTTCGATGGATGAAGCCTATGATACTTACTTTCAACTTGACTGCTTCGACTACAATTACTACCGGCGAAATTGCAACAGCGCACATCAAAAAGACTGACAAATGAGAAGGAAAACTCAACACGACGATATGAACAATGGACAAAAATGTGGCAGCACTGCAAATGCGCCAATTAAATATCACCCGCATCGTTGACGGTGATAAAAGCAACAATTTCCGGATTGAAGACGCGCAATATGTGATATACTGTTAGGATATATGTGCCACACATCGTGTGCAACGCAATCAAAACCGAGATAGAAATCATTTCAATTGCAACGCCTGAGCAATTCAAGAGACCAAATGAGTAGCTTCAAAGTGTGTATTTAGCTTAGAAGTGGAATGCAGGCTACGTCGAAAAGGATGAGTCCATACGTAAGCGCTCAACAAGCCGTAAAATGTGTGGCAGTGATATAGTACTGTTACATGTGCAACATACATAGAGAATATATGTGTGCGTTCACCTGCGCTCAGCCGGATGTGGCAATTGCAGTTGAGTTGAGTCGCGTTGAATGGAATGTAGGAAAGGAGGGTAGCACGCCACTGCGCAGTAGACAAGCGTGTAAATGATATAAATTGAATTTAATAAAATTGTTAAAATCGCAAAATACACAGCAGCAATAGCAACAGCACACGGCACGGGCTCATCAGCCCAACAGCCGCCGTGGTCGGCAGCCGTTAAGACACATTCCTGGCGCGCAGGTAAGCTGCAAATTGCTGTCAAGCGCTGCCAACGACTACCACTGCTGACGGTGTATTTGTTCGCGTACTACTTCGAGTGCCGCCTGGCAGCAGGAAATCCATTTGATTCGTTAGCCGGGGTCGGCCCGTCCCGGCCGCAATGTAGACGAGTCGGAAATGTGTGCGCTTAAATTGCATATCCTTGCAAACGACTAATGGAAGTCGGTTGGAAATTGTGCGCAATTACCACGTTTCAGCCGCCAATGGCTCAGCGTTCGCCATTCAACGTGCAGCATTCACTTCACATCGAGTCCATAAGGTGTTGTTGCGGCAAGCTGTATTGCAGTGTGTCGGTGTGCTTGAATTCATGCTTGAAGTTGGCACAAAAGCATTAGCGATTCTATGCCGCGTTTAATTCGCAATAATAATTTTCCTAACCAGCTGTGCGGCAATTGATGAGGGGCTGAATATGGCGGAAATCATTGTAGGAATGCTGTTATTGTTGAAGTTCTGTAAATGTAGGTTGGTAACCGCTTCGGCGACTGATTGCTCTGTCCTGTATATTGCTTTCCAATACTACTACTTCGGTAACCAATCTGTTATTAGTATCCTTCGGAATCTGTACTACTCTAATGGAATTTTTCTTGCCGTCATTTGTACTCCTACCAACTTCATTAAACCTCTTTAGACTCAGAGAACCTAGAGGCCGTCTGAATGATATTAATGATGACAAGACAGAAGTTTTGAATATCATTGAGAAGGAACGAGCTATACCTAAATAACTCAGATTTACGGAACTGCTGGAGAGGAGCTTGATTTAACTTACAAGATACGGATGTTTCCAACTCTACCTATGTTCTGAAGATATGTAACTCACAGTGAGAGTTGGAAGAGAGAGATGGAGATAGAGAGAGAGAGAGAGAAAGAAAGTACAAATTGGAAGAGAGAGAAGAAGATAGAGAGAAAGAGGAGATAGATAGAGAGAGGGGATAGAGAGAGAGGGGATAAAGAGAGAGAAAGTACGACTTGGAAGAGAGTGAGAGATAGAAAGAAATATTAGATAGATAGAGGGAGAGAAAGAAAGTGCAAGCAATACAGAAAGAGGGGGAGATAGAGAGCGAGAGAGAAAGAGGGTCAGAGTGAGAAAGGGTTTGGAGTCTCCCAGCTGTAATATGCAAGAAACTTTCCTAACTAACTTTCTAATTTCTTATATTACAGAGATTACAATTTCTACTAAAACAGATTTATTCTTGATAAATGATTACACGCAAGATCGGATCTCCTTCAAAGAAACTCACTCACTTGGTATACTTTATCCGAAGGCAGGATCTTCCGTAGGCTGATTATAGCTTTCAAAATATGCTTACTTTGTATCAGTCTTCAAAGTATTCTTTTGAATTTGAAGAAATGAAATTTATTTAAACGCCTTCTCCGAAAGAAAACCGTTCCACAAGTTCAACTCCGCGCAGCCTCCGTCTAACTGCCACCAATTGGTGTCACTTACTTGCGGTCTTATGAAGTTTGTTGTGTCGCAAATGCGATTTCTAATCCACAGCGAGTTGATGTTAATGCCCGTGTGAATAGCAGATTCATAGCACAATCAAATTTAATAAGAAGCAACAACAAAATGCGCTGAAGTAGATGCGGAAGTCAGCCGCCTAACCTAAGCCATTGCCTTACGTCTTAACCAAACGCTTATGGCACCGCATCCACAGACACAATTGCTGAATGGCATCGCCGCCGCCACTCAACAGTCGAGACACTAATTTTTGCGTCTTTAGCCTATTGAGAAGGGTCTTCCTTTTGTGTTGGTTTGTGTGCCTTACCGCTGTCATTGCAACAATAATTTGCTGTTGCTCAGCAGGCTGTCAGGTTTTCTTGTCGGCATAGCGGTAATTGTCATAAACCCTTTTCTCCTGGAGCTCACAACCATTCGCATTTAATCTGCTGCTTTCTAAATACTCGTAGAATGAATATTTCCGCTTTAAATGCCCGCCCACTTTCTTCATTATTTCCTCCCCTTCTACGCTTCGCGCATTGTCATCCGCTTAGGCCGTAGTTGGTATTCGTTAAAATTGGAATTCTTGCACCTCATCACAGTGCTGGTGTTATGGCTTTAATATTGTCAAAATTATCTTGTCAAATTGTTTTCTTACAGACACATACACTCCCACAGAGACGCTCACTCTTTCTATGGCGCACGTGACGATACTTCCGAGAGGTTTACCTCCAACCTCTGTGGGTGTTTGTGTGTGAATTCTACGAGTACAATTATAGCCTCAGTTGTCTATCGGCTCGTTTATTACTGCTTATTGCCTTTTTCTTCTTCCTCTGCCTTCTTTTGTCTCTCATTGTGTTTGGTATACGAGGCTCATCTGTTGCTTACGTTTCTTAATTCTTAGCTTTTCATTAAAGGCATAATTTTCACATTGTTTTACCGTAAATTAAAAATCAATTCTAAAGAAGGTGGGTAGGAGGTCTGCAAGCTCATTCAAACATCATTCGAACAGAAAAGTGAAATTGTAAAGAAAAGAAAGGAAAATGAAAGACTCTCGACATCGAATATCTTTGACTTTTCATTGAGGAATCAAAGTAGGCTGAAGGTTAAGAATATAGTATACCCTGCGATTTTGATCAAGAATTATGGGCTTTTCCTGCTTTCAGCGGATCTACGATGAAGAGTAGAATCGGTGGAGGTTTCTTGGTTCTATTTATCTCCCAAAAACAATGAGGGATGACTTTATAGTCATTTTTAGGCTTATCTTCAGGCTCTGTGGGTTTCCATGGTATTTTGAGATCGCCGAAGACCCCATTATACATTACTAAAGAGGGTCTCTTCGTATATTTTTGATGAAATAGAACCAGTTTACAGACTTCTCATGTAGGAACGGGTGACTTTGATATTATATCAATATATATTATTATATCGAACTCACAGAGTATTAGAAGTCCTTTAGAACATTGATTATTACTTCGTAGGGTACTTTTCGATTATTATTGATCCCGGTCTCATATCAAGTTTCTGAGATAGCAAATATTTTCAAGAGGCCTACTGAACCCTTTACTATATAAGATGTAATTTCACTTCAACAATGAACCAGAGTGTACTGTTATAAGAGCTCAAGCTTAAGCTCAAAATGATTTGTGCATTTCAATCAAAAAAGCACCCAAAATCCTTGAAATCAATAAACTAAAGTTGCATAAGTTCATTTCAATAATTTGAAAACAATCTCCTTCCACAGCGCCTTCCAACCGAACACTTACAATTCAATAACTAGATTTTAGAATTCGCCATAGTTTTGTCTTCAATGTCGCCTTCATTTTGTTTCATTTCTGTCACCTAAAAATTCCTTTGAGAAAATTTCCAGCTGCTGCTTGCGAGTCACCTCAGCACACAATAAATCGAATTACGTTCAATTACAATGGGAGAGCGGTGCACTCAACTCACTAATAAAAGCGGAATTTCTACATCGAATGCCAAGGATGTGGCAAATAGGACGAAATACACATATATTTTAGAGCTCATAGTCGTGAGTTTGTATGTTATATTTGAGATAGAAGCTTTAACTACATATATATGTGGCATACAGCACTTAGTCCATACTATACTCTGAACACTTATATACATACTCTTACATAGAGTAGTTGCCAATATCACCGAGATATATATGCAATCATCACCTGCTATTCAACGCCTGTCTTTGCTATCATCCATGTTGTAGCGCTCTAACTGGCGCCACGTGTCGTGCCACCGTGTGGCATGTGTGAAAACATTTTTGATTCATTAAAAATTTAAACAGTTCAAAGTGTTCTCTGCACGCAGACAGACATTTTTTTGTGAATTCCTTTTCGCCGGCATGCGTTCCTCACTGCCTTTTCTAGCAATGTTTGTGTCATCATCAGCGTTGCAAAGTGTTTGCCATGTGGCAAAGGTTGCACGATGCTGTGCCCTGAAAATGCGCAATGAAAAAATGATGGAATAGATTATTTTTTTGCGAATGTAAAATTTTGGCAGAAAATTTTAGATATTTAACGTTTCAATTGATGGGAATCTATTTAGGGAAGGTTAAATAGGAAGAAAGTTTAAGGACAAGTGGATTAAAACGCTGAGAGTTTATCTATCTTGTAAATAGAGCGATATGTTTGATCAAAAAGTGTACTGAAGAACTAAAGATCGAGGTCCGATTCCTCATTTTCAGAGAACCTATGTCCGAAATCTATTCGAAGACCAAAAATGCTGCTGAAAAGCTGGATATCGAAGTCCAGTTCCTCAGTAGGATTTATATTGAACCGATATCCGAGAGAGTTTCCCAGAACTATAAGGGCACTGAAAGACTGGAGATCGAGGTCCGATTCCTCTGTATGGCTTCCACAGAACCGAAGTCAAAGAGAGTTCCCAAGATCAAATATGGTGTGGAAAAACTGGATGTCGAAGTCCAGTTCCTCAGTAGGATTTATATAGAACCGATATGCAAGAGAGTTCCCAAGAACAATAAGGGTACTGAAAGACTGCAAATCGAGGTCCGATTCCTCAGTATGGTTTCCACAGAACCGCAGTCAAAGAGAGTTCCCAAGATAAATAAGGATGCTGACAGACTGGAGATCGAGATCCAGTACCTCAGTATGGTTTTACAGAACTGATATACGGGAGCGTTCCCAAGATCAATAAGGTTACTGAAAGACTGGAGATTGAAGTCCACTTCCTCAGTATGGTTTTTATAAAACCGATATTCAAGAGCGATCCCAAGATTAATAAGGAAATCGAGGTCAAGTTCTTCTGTATGGTTTTCAGAGCATCAATATCCAAGACATATCCCAAGATTATTAAGGCTACATAAAGACTGGAGATCGAGGTCCGATTCCTCAATATGGTTTTTACAGAATTGATATCCAAGAGCGTTCCCAAGATTAATAAGAGTGTTGAAAGACTGGAGATTGAGGTCAAGTTCTTCTGTATGGTTTTCAGAGCATCAATATCCAAGAGCTATCCCAAGATCATTAAGGCCGCAGAAAGACTGGAGATCGAGGTCCGATTCCTCAATATGGTTTTTACAGAATTGATATCCAAGAGCGATCCCAAGATCAATAAGGGTGCTGAAAGACTGGATATTGAAGTCCACTTCCTCAGTATGGTTTTTATAACACCTATATACATGAGCGATCCCAAGTTCAGTAAGAGTGCTGAAAGACTGGAGAACGAGGTCAGTTCTTCTGTATGATTTTCAGAGAATCAATATCCAAGACCTATCCCACGATCATTAAGGCTGCAGAAGACTGGAGATCGAGATCCGATTCCTCAGTACGGTTTTCACAGAACCTATGTTCGAGACGTATCTCAAAATCAATAAGGATGCTGAAAGGCTAAAGACTGAGGTGTGATTCCTGAGGATGGTTTTCATAGAACCGAAGTCATAGAGTGATCTTCTTATATCAATTTTAAAATGGAAAGTCAATATTGTTTTACTAATTGAAGTCCTCTAGCTCCCGGAGTTATATCTGGCCAAGGACTATCAACTCAACTAATTTTACTCACAACCAGCAACCATTTGTCCACCAACTACTCAGCTAATTTCCATTTATTTATTTAGTTTATGATACAACTTAAATGGCGGTGTACCAATGCCAACAAAACAACAACAACAAGCAAAATATTTACATGCAACCACTTCATTTATTTCTTTGTAATACAATTAAGAATTTTTAATTGTGCGGTTCACCAGAAAAACACATTCAAATGATAATGCAGACGAGCGAGCGAGCGAGCGACGAGCAGCCGCATATTTTCACAGATGCAACCGCAGAAACACAGACAACGAAACCGGTGACACCTAAAAAGTGGCAGCTCTGTGAAGAATGGTTGGGTAGTGTGGCTCGGCAAGGGAATTGGAAAATTGAAAATGAGCTACAACAACACACAAACAGGAATATATTACAAAAATGCAAAATGCAGCAAATGTAAATTGTAAAATGTGAAAGGAGAAATAGAAAAGGGAGAAACAGTGGAAAATGTGTTGCGTGCAAAATTAATAAACAAGAAATACTTACAAGCGTTGTTGGACAAAACTTTTGGCACGAGCAAGGACACTTTTCACTTAATTTACAGTAAATACAACAACAATAGCAGCAGTAGTCAGCAATGCGCTAGAGACACTCGTGGCGTTCGGAGATAAAACAAAGCAAAAATGCGACGCCTCAGAACAAAGGAACGCGCCACAGCGTAATGAAGGTGAGGTGAGAAAGAAAGTGCAGCGGAGAAAGGGATGTATGTGTATTTGGAAGAAACTGTGGTTGAATTATTATGTGCGCTTTCATTTGTGTCCAAAATTTCCATACGGTGAGCGGTTACTCATACGCCATGGCGACGACGACCAGCATTGCTGGCATATGGGACTACAGCGCTGTAAGCAAAGCAAACAATTGTTTCTCTATATGAGTGTCTGTGTGTGTTTGTGTGTGTTCAAAACACATTTTGTGGCCAACAACAAAGGCTTTTATACAACAACAACAAGTACTACACAAATAAGGCAAACAATAGAGGCCCCGACAACAAAAGCACATAAAATGTCGCCAAATTAGACACAAGACAACCACAAAACGACGCCTCGTACAAGTAGTAAGTAAGTACGCATAGTTTCCGCATACTCTGGGGAAATACCCGCCGCAGCACTCAAATGCCAAGTTGAAATGGAAATTGGTAGCGCATTATATAGTCGTATACTCGTATTTGGTGGCAAGTTTATAAACATGTGTTGTAAATATTACTATGCGTTCCGTGTCTATGTGGCAAGCAACAAATTTTAATGGCATTTAAATTAAATTTAGTAATTTAAAGACTCTACTGGAAAAATTTCTGGTGTTAAGGAAATGTTAAAGTCACAGTGATTAACAACACAATGGCGGTACTGATTATATTAATGATTTCTTTATGAAGTGTTATCGAACTCATTCTGCTATGAGACTGGAATCTTAATATACGTTGGAAGAAACTTTTATCTTGAATAATGAATCATAGCATCACCTTAACCTCTCAAAAGAAGCCTAGTTAATAAAGGAGTGAACAATTATTTCAATATATGTATGTCTTCATTTAAAGAAAGAACCGAGAACACAAATTAAATTTCAAATTCCAAAATGTTCATATCGTTAAAGGAAAAAGTATATCGAAGAAGAAATAAAACACAGTACCGCGTTATTAATTGGTCATCTGGTAAGGCAGGTGTTTTGAATATAATCTCTGAGGTGTTCTTAGTTTAGTATTGCGCCAAAATGTAGGCAACAATATTTTAATATTTTTGTAAAACTTGTATGTAGCTTCAAAAAGACTTATTTTATTCCATAGATATGTCTAATAAATAAAATACATCATAATAGTTTTTAAATATTTATACTCTCGCAACAAAGTTGCTAAGAGAGTATTATAGTTTTGTTCACATAACGGTTGTTTGGAACACCCAAAACTAAACGAGTTAGATATAGGGTTATATATACCAAAGTGATCAGGGTGAAGAGTGGAATTCAAATCCGAATGTCTGTCTGTCCGTCCGTCCGTCCGTCCGTCTGTGCAAGCTGTAACTTGAGTAAAAATTAAGATATCTTAATGAAACTTGGAACACTTATTTCTTGGCACCATAGGAAGGTTCGTCATATATATTGTATAAAGTCCATTGAAAGTTGGTAACCATAATATTAGGGTAGAAGCACCGAGGTCCTCGTGTTCGATATATGGGGCCTTAAAAACCTATGGTCCGGTTTCGGCGATTTTTAGAATGGGGTTGCCACACTATTAACATAGTATTTATGCAAAGTTCTGCACCGATATCTTCACTAGTGCTTACTGTATATATTGTAAAGTAAACGATTCAGATCGTCTTCACAGTTCTGGTATATAGGAAGTAGGCGTGGTTGTGAAGCGATTTGGCCTATTTTCACAACAAGTTTCATTGAAATCGGTCGAGTAGTTCCTGAGATATGGTTTTTGACCCATAAGTGGGCGACGCCATGCCCATTTTCAATTTTGTAAAAAAGTCTCAGTGCAGCTTCCATCTGCCATTTCTTATGTGGAATTTAGTGTTTCTGACGTTTTTCATTAGTGAGATAACCACCTTTTAGTAATTTTCAACCTAATCTTTGTATGGGAGGTGAGCGTGGTTATGATCCAAATTCAACTCTTTTCATGATGTATGGTGACGTACGTAAGAGAACCGACTGCAGAAAGATTGGTTTATATATCTTAATTGGTTTGCGAGATATATACAAATAACCGATTTGGGGCGGGGCCACGCCCACTTCCCCAAAAAAATTACATCCAAATATGCCTCTTCATAGTGCGATCCTTCATACCAAATTTTATTTCAATAGGTTTATTTATGGCTTAGTTATACACTTTATGTGTTTTCGGTTTTCGCCATTTTGTGGGCGTAGTAGTGGTCCGATTACGCCCACATTTGAACTTAACCTTCTTATGGTGCCAAGAAATACGTGTTCCAAGTTTCATTAAGATATCTCAATTTTTACTCAAGTTATAGCTTGGACGGACGGACGAACAGACGGACGGACGGTCAGACGGATAGACGGACAGACAGACAGACATCCGGATTTGAACTTTTCTCGTCACCCTGATCATTTTTGATATATATAACCCTATATCTAACTCGTTTAGTTTTAGGACTTACAACCAACCATTATGTGGACAAAACTATAATACTCTCGTAGCAACTTTGTTGCGAGAGTATAAATATTCCCTTTGAATTTCTTCAAAATATCTGAGAGACTTAAGTCCATTTTCGATAAAAAAAATTGTTAGAAGCAATGAGGTCCTCATATTCGATATATAGGGTCTGGAAAACTTATGGACCGATGTTGGCGATTTTTAGAAAGGCGATCCCACTCTGTAAATGAAGTATTTTTGCAAAGTTCTGTTCCGATATCTTCACTAGTGCTTACTTTATACTTACTGAGACCGACTTCAAAGTTCTGGTATTAGGGAATTAGGCGTGATTGTAAACCGATTTGGCCCACTTTCATCACATAGCATTGGGAAGGTAGGAAGATATTATGAACGTAATTTCATTGAAATTGGTCGAGTAGTTTCCGAGATATGGTTTTTGACCCATAAGTGGGCAGAGCCACGCCCATTTAAAGTTGTGTATATCAATTTCATCTTTATAATGAAATTTAAGGATTATGGTGTTTTTTCGTAATGAATTAAAGCATTTTAAGTAGTTTTCAACATAATTTTTTTGTGGGAAGTAGGTGTGGTTGCTCCAGTTTTGGACTGTATAAGGAAGTGCCGCAAAGAAATTACTGTAGAGGGTAAGATGGTTTAGTAATTTACGAGATACGATCAAAAAACTGAGTAGGAGGCGGGGTCACGGCAAATTTCCAAAAATTGGGCATCTTTTATATACCTTTCAGCCAGCTAAAAATGCAACTGTTCAAATTTCAGATCTTTTTTATCTTTGTTCCACACTCACTGATTTACTTAGCTGCTTAAAGCTTCTATCAAGTAACTACCAAAGTCCATGTTGTAAATTGTAGAAATATTCTCGCGTTCCTGTCAATGACCTACATACAGAAATACAACAACAAGCACGCGGTAAAGACCCTAAAAAATAAAAACTTCAAAAATACATAAAAGAAATTATCAAAAAAGAAATAAAAGTAGTGAAAAACTTCAGCAAAGTAAAAAAGCGCAATTCAAAAATCTTTACAGTTGTGCTAATTTACAAGTCGAGTTGAGGCGAATGCGAGCGGAGAATATGAGATTTCAATGCAAATAATTCTTTTACTTTCCACAGCTACTCCCAAAAAAGACGAAAAAAACGTATAAATACATACGCAGACATTCGACTGCTTGGCGTTTGTATAATTTTTCTCGACTTTGCGGCACAACTTTAATTAAAATATTAAAATTGTAAATTCTACTGCGCTCTTCCTCACACGCACACACACACTCACATACATTATATATTCTCCAATACACAGCCTCTACTCTACATATGAACTAAGTGTAGAATTTTGAATGTAATTTTTAATTAGTACTTTAATTCAGTTGGCAGATAATCTCCGCAAATGGCGTAAAGAAGTTTTACTGTGAAATTGAGTTTGTTTTTGCGACTTACTTTTCTTAGACTCTTATATGCTGTAATTGATAATGAACGTGCTTGTAAATGTAGATCAGTGTGAATTTTCTAAATTAATTTGACTTCTGGTTTGCTTTTTTCATTGTGGAGTACTCCTTAACGCAACTTTTGACCAATGAAATAATCTTAAGAAAACTTTTTCAATTATTACTTGCATAATATTATGAAGACATATGATTTTGTGAGGGATATTATAGTATGAATTTAAGTACTTTTTTACACTAATAAAAGTATTACTCTTAGAAAAAAAAGAAAATATTATTATTAAGTTTTTGTGAATTTTGAAGTAGACAAAAAATTATGATATATACTCTACTAATACTAATTCTATATTAGAGAGGCTTTCTTCAGAAGAAAACTCTAAGTTAAAGTAGCTTCCAAGCTGTCTTTTTATGCACTTTTTATTTATTGTACCCTGAATAGGGTATATAAGTTTGTAACACCCAGAAGGAAGCGTCGGAGGCCCTATAAAGTATATATATAAATGATCAGAATGTAGAACTGAGTCGATTTAGCCTTGTCCGTCTGTCTGTCCGTCCGTCCGTCTGTCTGTATATATACGAACTAGTCCTTCAGTTTTTAAGATATCGTTTTGAAATTTTGCAGATGCTATTTTCTCTTCAAGAAGCTGCCCATTTGTCGGAACTGCCGATATCGGACCACTATATCATATAGCTGCCATACAAACTGAACGATAGGAATGAAGGGCTTGTATGGAAAACTTCCGCATTTTACTACATATCTTCACGAAATTTGGTGTGAGTTATTGTTCATAGAAATAATTTAATCTCCGAAAAAATTGTTCAGATCGGTTCACTATAGCATATAGCTGCCATACAAACTGAACGATCGGAATCAAGGGCTTGTATGGAAAATTTTCGCATTTGACGTGGTATCTTCACGAAATTACTGCTTAAGGTAATAATATAATCTCCGAAGAAATTGTTTAGATCGGTTAAGTATATAACCTTAATGTTTCTAGCATACAACCCGGCTAAAAAGAATTAGTAAAATGTTTTCTTTTTTTTACTTACTTTTTCTTACGTCTTTAGATTTGCTTAAACACATAGTTACTAAAAGAAATGCACCTGTAAAGGGTATATTAGCTTCGGTACAGCCGAAGTTAACGTTTTTTTTTTTGTTTTAATCTAATTTTACTTTCAAATTCTTGTCCAATTATTAACTTAAAAAGCTTTTTCGATGAAAAATTTATAAATTTTTCTATTTATTTATTTTTTATAATAATAATTATTATTTTTTTTTTTATTTACAGATTTTATAAATATTTTTTTTTTGTTAGTTTCAGTTAAATTAAAATTTTTTGATGTATTTTTGTTGGGGAAGTGGGCGTACCCAACCCCCTACTCAATTTTTTGTACATATTTCGTATATTACTAAAGCTATATCAACCAAGCCCTCTACAGTAATTTGTTTTAGGCACAACCTCCACAGTCCACAAATTGAGGAAATCGCCTTATAACCACGCCCACCTTCCATACAATGGTTATGTTGAAGTCTACTAAACATGCTTGAATTCAGTGAGAAAAACCACCAGAAGCCTCAAATTTCATTATAAAGATTGTACAGAAGAGCTGCACTCAAATTGGTATACAAAAATTTAAATGGACTTGGCACCTCCCACTAATGGATCAACAACCATATCTTTGAAACTGCTCGACCAATTTCAATGAAACTTGGTTCATTAGATATTCCTGCTTTCCTAATGATATGATAATAATGTTAAGAAAATAGTTCAAATCGGTTCACTACCACGCTTACTTCCTATATACCAGAACTTTGAAGTCGGTCTGAATCGTTTACTTTACAATATATAAAGTAAACTAATGAAGATATCGAAACAGAACTTTGCAGTACTGCATTTATAGTGTGGCATCACCCTTCCAAAAATTGGCGAAACCGGACTATAAGTATTCCAGGACCCATATATCGAACATGAGGACCTCAGAGCTCCGAATAATTTTTTTACCGAAAATATAGTTAAGTCTCTCAATCCGTGCCAACAATGAGTGAAATCGGGTCATAACTTCCCTCTAGCTTCCATATACCTAATAGTAGTGTTTTCACACTTTCAATGGACTTTATACCATATATGCATGTATATGCTGAATATTTGAGTCAAATTAAACCGAACTTAGCCCTTCCATACTTGTTTTTTTTTTATTTTTGAGATTTTTATAAATATTTATTTTTTAAGTTTTAGTTAAAATTCTTTTTCGAAAAAAAAAATTTGCTTTTTCATTGAAAAATTTTAAATTTTTTAAATTTATTTATAATTTTATATTCCCATTTTTTTGTTGTAATTTTTCAGATTTTTATAAACTTATTTTATTTTCTAATTTCGAATAAAAATTAAATTTGTTTTATTAATTTTATTTAACAATTTTTTTAAAATTATTATTTTTTCAATTTCAGGGTTTCATCAGCAGTAAACGCCGTTCCAGTCATCGAAAGGTAAGAGTTATTTACAGATTTTATATTTATTTAAATTTCTAATACTTCATAACCTATAAATAAAATATAAAAATTTAATTATTTTATTATTTAAAAAATATATTTTTGAATTTCCAAGCAAAAGTTTTGAAACTGCTAAAATCATCAATTCATATCAAATTGTGTTCAAAAACTAATCAGAGTTGCTTTAGAATATAATTTTTTTTAATACTTCATGGCACTTCAAACTGTAATTTGTGGCGGAATTTGGCAGCACTGGCAATAATACAGTTAGTTCATTAATATTTATAAAATGCTAGAACAGCGAAAAATTGCGCTAAAGCAAGTGAGGAGGTGAAGGGCGAGTGCCAAATGAAAAATCGCATTTTCAAAGTAGCCACAAAGTGAGATGAATGAATGTGTGAGGGAGTGTGTGTGTATATGTGTTAGGATGTGTGAGTGTATATGTGTGTGTGAGCGTGGCGATTTTCAAACAAAAGGCGCAAATGAATTTATCACCACAATACAATTTCGCTATTACAGCAATTTCACTTGGAGAAGAGGAGTAAATAGAGAATAAAAGGGAAATGGAAGACAAAAAATTATAATGTGTGGAAAAAAAGTTGAAGAAAAAAGCGCAAAAATGCTGGCAACTATGTGTGAACTAAAAGTTTAAATTAAAATGAAAGAAAAAAGGCTAAACTGGCAGCAAAAGCAAGTGTGAGCTGCTGAAACTTTTTCCTCCAATGAGCTGGTGTAGAAGACAGCTTTGTGGATGTGATGTGTGGGTGAGTCAAGTCCTTCTCTTCATTTTTTCTACCGTTGATCACTCACTGCCCAAATGATGATGTTGATTTTAATGGTGCTGATGTTGGCGCTTATGTAGCTCTTGTTGTTGTTGTTGCTACTGGTGGTTACACCGCATGCAGCAGACATTCAGCATATACACTTGATTGATTTCATTCGACGTGCGATTTTTCGACCAAGCAGACAGAGACACTCATACATGTATATACTCCATAAGCCAAAGAGCACCGTTATTATAGATGTGAGTGTGTCTGTCCGTGCGTTGGTGTTTGAAAAGGTCAAAAGAGCAGAAATCAGCAAAAATCATTGGGCAACTAATGAAAGCACTACCACCAACGGAGATAAATGACAAGCATAACAATGAACAATGGTGCTTCCATGCTAAAAGAAAGAAAGCTTTGCGCTGAGTGTGAGTAAGTAAGAAAAAAATCACACGAGAAATTACCAGCCAATCTTCGTGGAGTGGGTAGCTGTAATCGTCCGTCCACAGTCGTCAATGAATTGTTGAAAGTCACAAGCGCATGCAAAGAAAGCACGCTCTCTAATAGTGGTGGCGTGAAGAAAAAAAATTTCGCAAAAGAATTGCGCCTAATTGCGGAAGTAATGCTCCGGAGAATTAGTTCTATACAATTCACATTTGCTTTTGTTCGCAACTATGCTGAGCCGTGCGGATCTAAATAAAGACTGGCTAGCTGCATGTGGGAAAAAAAGACGACTCCCACACTTTGAGAAACAGTCGCTGAATGTGTTAGGTTACTTGGAAGTTGATGAGGGAGAGGTGTAAAATAAACCGTTAACTTAAATGCTGTGGTTTTATGCGAGTTAAATCGTGCGGCGACTGACTAATAATCGCGCTGCGGTCATCTATATTTAAAGAAGATTATGTCTAAGGAATCGATGAGTTAATCAAGAGTGCTCAGAAATTCGAAATTATTTGGATTTTATGGTACTGGGTAAGAGCATTATCTCATCAATTCAATCCAGTCATACCGTTAGAATCCTGAAAGCAATGATGTTAGCAGCTTTTTGGGCCAGCTGAGGCTTTCAAATAAGAATCCTGTACTCTTGATGTATCTCGAAAATGGCTTGTAACCCATTAACCCTCCTTACTAACAAGAATCATGTTCCTTTGCCTCATAACCTACAAGTTTGATTCAAAAGCTGATGTTTTTGAATTCAGATTTAGAAATATAATTTCATAACCTTAAAATTTTTCAAAAACCTTCAGAAAACCGACGTTTTTGAATTGAGACTGTAAAATATAATTTCCAAACCTAAAAATTTGTTTCAAAACCCTTTAGAAAGCCAATGTTTTTGAATTGAGACTGTAAAATATTATTTCCAAACCTAAAAATTGTTTCAAAACTCTTTAGAAAACCGATGCTTTTAAATGGAGACTGTGAAATATAATTTCCAAACCTAAAAATTTGTTTCAAAAACCTTTATGAAACCGATGCTTTTAAATGGAGACTGTAAAATATATTTTCATAACCTAAATATTTTTTTTAAAAATTGAATTTTGAATTGAGACCATGAAATATAATTTCATAGCGTAATTTTTTTTTTTTTAAAAACCTTCAGAAAACCGATGATTTTGAATATAAACTGTGAAATATAATTTCATAACCTAAAAATTTGTTTCAAAAACCTTCAGAAATTTGATGTTTTTGAATTCAAATTTTGAAATATAATTTTATAACGATTTTTGAGTGATTCTCATGGCACATTATCTAGTCCATTCCAAAAGAATACAATATAAGAGATTTAAAGTTTTAAATGAAAGAGACTGAGCCACTTTGAAAATCAGTTATGGTCACTATACTTGCCTTTCTCTTTCGTTACTAATACCAGTTCCACACAATTATCAATTGGTCAGCGCTAACCCTCCAATACGCCTATACTACTATACCTATACGCTTACTTTATACCAAACTCCCACTTCGACCAATCCCCAGGCTAAACTTTCCTTGTAAATCGTGCTCTCCTGTCTAAACGGGCGTAAAAATTGCAATTAGCGTTGCGCTGGCCCACGAACGAGCCGAACGAGTGCGTCTGACTGCAAATCAGTATTAATGAATTAACATGGCCAAATGAGTACGAACAATATGTAACTGTTCTAGCGAAACCACACCGGCTGCCCGACCACCCACTGCACAGCAATCGCATGTCTTAAGTGGCTCGACTAAGCGCTATGAGCGGCGCTAATACGACCAAGTTTTCGAACGCAGCCACCAAAGAACAATGCCGTTATATAAATGAATATATTGTTGAAAAAAAAAACCAAAAAAAAAAAACATTTTTTATATTTCCACTCACACCGTTTTTATTTAACACAATCGCTTTTTTTATTCCTTCTATGCCCTTCTACTATTTAAAATTTTTTGCCTTTGTTGTTGTTTTAATAAATAGCTGGGTAAAAGTTTTAAGCGCGTAATGAGTGTAGCGAGCGAGTTAAGTCTTTGTTAAAATGTTAAAGTTTGTGATAGCAGAACTTTTCCACAAACGTTTTTTGTTTAGTTTTGTTGTTGTATTTTTTAATTTTTTTTTTATTTTTTTCATCCTCTCATGTTCATGGTTCTTAATGACCAATGTTGTTTATTAAAATTTATTTTATTTCTTGTGCCTTTGCCATGAAATCGCCTTCAAGTTCATGTTTTGTAATTAACTTGCTAATATTTTTGGCGGATGAGCTTCGTTAGCAATGAAGTGGTCGTGCGAAAAGTTTCTGCAATAAAAGTAATTATACATTATGGGGGGCTGTAATATGAGTAAGAGAAAGAGAAACGAAAAAAGGAAAAGTATTGTAGGCAATTTTCGAATCTACTGTTTTGGTGATTTTAAGTTTAATTAGTTTGGTTTATCGCAAATAAAAAGTTTTCGAAATAAAGGAAGAATAATGGTCGTTTGAGAGAATTTTAGCAATGAAAATTAGAAAACTGAGCACTAGAAATATGGAAAACAGTAAACCCAAAAAATGTTCGGAATAAAGTTATGTATGTAGAAAGAAACGATTCTTCTCCACATAATTCAAGCAGCTCACGACTTCCGGTTTTAGACCAAGTATACTCTGGGTAGCTAACAAACATCCGTTTGAAGGCGAGCTAGAGTGAGAAGGCGAACTTCTACGGTTTTGCGTAGGGTTTGGGACCCACCACATAAAAGCGAAGTACAAATGAAAAATCGAAGAAAGCCTCGGATGAGACACCCCCCTTTTGATAAAGTTATATTCAGTTCTATTTCTCTCTGCTGAACGAAGTCAAGAATATATCTCATGGCAGTAACTCTAAATGGTGGTTATTATTATATGACAGAGTTTTTATCCGAACCTTCTTATATATAAATCGAAAACCCAATCGATCTCCAACTCGAACCTAAGAAAATATATATTAGGTTGGAAAGTATCTCTCCTCCGATTTTTTGCTCTCTATTCATAATTTATAAAAAGTGTTACAGTGATCGGATTTAGTTTATTACTCCCCTCCTTATTTGCGAAGAACTCGGACAGCCACTTTTCACAAGCCTCTTTTGAGTACAACTTTACACCACCAAGGGCGTTCGCCAAGGACAGGAACAGGTGGTAATCACTTGGCGCTATGTCCGGGCTATATGGTGTATGCAATAAAACCTCCCATCCGAGCTCCCGTAGCTTCTGACGAGTCATCAACGAATTGCACACTACACCCTTCCTGTTGGTCAATTCTGGACGCTTCTGGTCGATCGCCTGCGTTTGGCCATAAAGGAGCAGCTTATAGTGGATGATTCCCTTCCAATCCCACCAAACACAGAGCCTTCCTACCTGGCCGTCAATCCCGGCTTGGCCACTGTTTGGGACGATTTACCGGCCTTCGACCACGACCGTTTTTGCTTGATATTGTCGTAGGTGATCCTTTCTTAATAAAGGGTGATCCATTTCGTGGTTCCCCCTTTTTCAAAGAAATAAACATAGACAATTCAAATTTAATGTCAAAATATTTATTATTATTCGAAAGAACATTTTTTGGCGTTCATTTTTTAAAGATTATCCCTTTCAAATGTTCTACGGGGCTACGTCTCAGATGGTCTATCAGTTAAGTCTAATTTTCGATTAATCGTTCTAGCATTTCGACTGAAAACCAGCGAATGACACGCGTGATGTTTGATCGAAGCGGGTTTGTCCGCGTAGACTTTAGATTTTACAGATCCGCACAGAATTAAGTCTAACGGTGTAATATTACACTATATCGGTGGCCTATCGAACGAACCAAAACGTGAAATTATCTGCTCACCGAAGTATTCTCCCAACAATTCCATTGATTGATGCGATGTGTGGGCAGTAGCGCCGTCTTGTTGAAACCAAATGTCACCGTCATAATTTTTGAAGAAATATTCACCGATGATTCCACCTGCCAACAAATCTCACCAAACCGTGATTTTTCTAAATGAAATGGCAGCTAATGAATCTCTTCAGGTTGCTTTTCGTCCTAAATACTGCAATTTTCCTCATTTACATACCTATTAAGCCAGAATTGGGCCTCATCGTTGAACTTAATTTGGCTCGAGAGCCCATAGAACGACGGGATGTCGTAAGCGAATATCGAGCGCCTTCAGTTCTTGTACAAGCTGTATTTTATACCCTTTCAATTTAAGATCTCGACGATGTCGTTCCATACATCAGTCCGAATTGTTGCGAACGGCTCGGAATCGACTCTCCACGGTCTTCGTGTACACTCTCATCGGCGTGCGAGATGTGCTCTATTTGGTCGAATATTATTTGGTTAATGTTTTCTTGTCTTCCTTCTACTCAGTATACTTTCCCATAATTTTCGATGAATATTTTGCTACTAACTACATTAGATGGAACCAGTGTTGCCAATTGAATAGCGCAAATGTGACCAACAAATCAATGAAAATAATTTTCAATCTTCAATAAATGTAATGGAAAGGCACTCAGAGATGTACAGCGAAGCGAAGCGGTGAATGAAAAACACTAGAAATCGAAGAGAGACATATGAATTTTTGGGCTGATGACAAACGGTTATGAGTAATTGAAATGTTGCCAAATATATATGTATGTATATTCAGAAAAGACCAAGTACAACAACCAAGAAAGAAGAAGAAATCTTTACAAAAATACATGACACATGTCCTTGCCTCTTGCGCTCACTCAAAACTCAATAGCAACTTCAGCCAAACATCTTGGAAGCAGCGAAAGTCTATTTGTCAGTCACCAAGGTTCCAACCAAAAGACATGCATCGCAAACATCAAAGCGAGCGATTCATATTCAACTTGCTGTTTTTGTTGTTGTTGTTGCGCACGCTTCAGCGCTTGCGAAATTTCGTCCAATTCGTTTTTCGCATTCGCATGGATTTCGGTTGAAATGCAGTCGAGCATAAATAAGCGCACCTGCGTCATACGCTGTGGTTTAAGCCCCCCACCTCCTCAAGATATTTGCAAATCTTTTCTTTCTACATTTCGACCCGTTCCATCATTGCCACACACCCACAACCGCGCGCTTTGTGAATGCCCTCTTTTTCCGCCCACTTGAACAGCTGCTGTGCGCCCTTATTGTTGACTCATATTCTAAGGAAGCATCAAAGTGGGCGTATGGTTCAAAGCATGCAGCACAACCAGCAAATACGGCTTGTGGCATGCCGCATGTGGCAAGCGCGTATCAAAAAGTGCATTCAAGCGCGCGACAAAACGATAAACACATTTCGTTTTGTAATCATTTTGACTTTTATGCAGATAAATGTCAATTTTCAAGTACACATTCAACGCTCGGAGTGAGCTTGGGATGAAATCCAGTCAAAAGTGTCGTAGAAAAAACGCTTTGAAGACAGTCAAAAGTAGTGCGCTACATTGATGTAACTAAGTACACTTCAAATGAACAATAAGGCGGGTCTTCAATTGTGAATATGTAAAATTTGCTTTAAATAAATTTTTGTCAACTTGACAGAAAATATAATATGTGTTGTTGTCTTTTAAGTATTTTTTGTGTGAAATTTAGCCATTTGCCATTCAATGAGTTGTGTCTTTTTTAATGAGCACAAACTGTTTTGCAAAATGTGCGGTCCGGTGAGCAAAAGTTTGATTTTTTTATGTGAAAATACACTGGGAGAAATACTTACTCATTACTTGCTTTTCTACCAAGAATGCAAATTTTGTTCGTCGTCAAACAGACAACTGCAATTCTCAAACGGGTTATGAAAAAAAATTTAGGGACAATTTCGTTCGTCGTCATTACAAGGCATCTGCACTTCTCAAATATGTTATGGAAAAAATTTTATAAGGTCCAACAATCTACATCTCAAAGACAGAGCCATATTTTTATAAGCTTTCTAAGTACCTCACCCAAACTATTTGAAAAATAAAAGTTTCTTTTAATAGTATTTTCTCCAGTGTATGAAATTCAAACAAAAGCTCCTTCAAATCACCACAGCACCTCCATCATTAAGCTCTAAACCAAATCTGTCTCCAATATCTCAATTCATCCCTTCTCCTTATTTCTTAAAATCTTCTCCTTCACTTGTCATTTATTGTATTAGCATATTCGCTTCATTCTTTAATATAATTTTTAAAAAAGATTTCCTTTCCATTTTCGTATTCATTAAATTTCCATTTTTCCTCACTGATTATTCACGCCTCAGGAAATGTCATCAAACGAAAGCGTCAAATAAAATGGTAAATAAATAAGTTTCATTGTTCGCTCCTTCTCTTCGAGCACTAGCTCATAGAAACCACTGTCCATGTGTAGTGTTTACGTGGCTTGCAACAAGCCAGCAAGTCGCTTTACCCACTTCATATTATTGTTTTCTGCATAAATTGTCTTTATTTGCTAAAATTTTGTAAATTTCTTATTATTTGCATTCAGTGAAGTGAAATTTCATTGATTTAAATTATGTTAATCCGCACGGAGACACACAACTGTACAAGAAGTGTGTGCCTTTTTTGTGTATTAAGCGCATTTAAATGTAATTGAGAATACTTCAAGTTGTTTTCTTCGCAGTTAGAAGTCTCTCAAATGTTTAAGATTTTTGTTTTGAAACTTTGAAGCTTACATTGTTAAGGGTAAACGTCTTAGAATAATGATAGTAGTAAACAAAAGACAAATATCTTCTTAAGGAGCTTAGAATATGTTATATTGAACAAGTGGAACACCTTTTTATATTTGTAGCCTTTCGACTTATACTGGTTCTTAGCCTATAATTACTTGAAATGGTTCCTTAAAATTGTTAAATGGATTCCTCATTACAACAAATACACCAACAGTGTGAACAGACAAAAAATCAACCCCCGAAAAGCTTTTAAGCTCAACATATGTGGGCAATCCGACATAAAAATAAAAAAATTATAATTTCTAAAAAATATCGACCCTTTTATAACAAAAGTCCAAGAAGCTCTTGCAAAACTTTTTGAGCTTTTATCTTAGAAATCATATAATACGAAGTCCTAAAAAAACGGCAGAGCTTTCGCAAAGCTTTAAGCTTTATATAACAATATACCAAGAAGCTTTTGTAAAGCTTTTGGAGCTTTCATCTTATTTTGAAAACCAATGTTTGTGTTATGTAAAAAAGAAGATTTATTTTGCCTTTAAGATACTTCTTTTCAATTTTTTAACACAAATACCAAGTACTGAAATATCTGGAGAGCTTTCACTAAGTTTCAAGCTTTCTATGACAATATTCCAATAAGATTTTGCAAAGCTTTTGGAGCTTTTATCTTAGACATCATAATCCCAAGTACTAAAACAACATTAGAGCTTTCACAAAGCCTTAACTTATGTGTAACAATACTCCAAGAAGCTTTTGTAAAGCTTTTGGAGCTTTCATCTCATTTTGAAAACCAATGCTTGTGTTATGTAATAAAGGAGATTTAAGTGTCTTGAAAATACTTTATATAACAAATTTTAACACATCAGACCAAGTACTAAGACAACGGAAGAGCTTTCAGAAAGCTTTAAAGCTTCGGTATGCATTTTTTTCCTGTTCTTTGCTCAGATGATACCATTTTCAATTAAAATCATCATCAGTTATAGATAGAGAAGTGAAGAGAATGTGAAATGTGATACATTCTTCAGTAAACGAGCTTTAAAGCTCTAACCGGCCTAATGTCTTGATCACCTTAAAACATTTTCAAAGCAAAAAACGCAATAAACTGGCTTTAATATCAATGAAAATGCCACCAGCAAAACTCAAATAGCATTAATTATTACAAGAATCTCGTGGCGGCAACACTTTCTCAACGCAAGCTCGCAGACTTCTCGCGCCTACACCGCCACCCGGCCACACTTATTAACGAAAAATATGGCATGTTAGGCGTGACAGGCAACAATAGTCGGTGGCAATAACATTAAACGTCACAAGCAACAATAACAATAAAAATAACTGCAGCTAACGGCGTTCTAACAAAGGCATTGAAGGGAGCGGGTTGCGTATGAAGAGACCATGCAATGTAACAAAGTACATAATGAAATAATTTCCATTGTTAAAATGATAACAATTTATCAAGTAGACACTTCCACGACACGACACGAGACGACATTGTATGCGATAGCAACAACAACAAACAACCCCTAACACTGCGGAGGCTGTTAAGTTGCCGTTATTTCTTTGCTTCTCGCTGCTGGATGCGACAAAGCATATTAAGGTTGTGACTTTGGTACAATATTCATTCGCAGCCGGCAAAAACCAATTTGTTATCACTGCGACAAAGAGACAATAACGACAACAACAACAGGCAGAAGTGTTGGAGAAAGACTATCTCGCGCGCTTATAACCGTTTGTTTCGCTCCGCTGACATTTGTTATGCGTCACATTGTTGTTTTTGTTATTTTCGTAATGTTTTTATAATATTAGGTGTTATATGCCGCCAACGCTACAGCCTCTGCTTGTCTTGCTGTGCTTGAACGCCAGTGCGTATGCGGCATTTCACGCCTGTTGACTTTTTGTTCGCTTGCAATGATAGTTTGTTATTTCACTGTTGTTGTTGTTGCTTTTTGATTGTTTTTTTACGCTTGTTTATTTAAGCTTTTATTTAGCAATCTTAGTTTTGTAATTGTAGTTTGTTAGCTTTATTGCTTGTTGTTGGTTCGCATGGAGTTTCTTCTCTTGCTGGGGAACTGTTTCCTGGCTTGATAGCTTTTTAACGGTAATAATATGACATAAAATATATGTTTCTTATTAATTCTTAAAATATGTATTCCTTATAGTCTGGTTAGTTTTCATTGGGGAGATTTTTTTATGTGGTGAGCCCCAAGCCCTACGCACAACCGCAGAAGCGGGCTCCGCCTTCTCACTTTAGCTCGCCTCCAAACGGATGTCTGTTAGCTATCCAGGGGATACTTGGTCTAAAACCGGAAGTCGTGAGCTGCTTGAGTCATATGCAAAAGAATCGTTCCTGGCCACTCCCAAGTGAATGGCAATCAGAAACTTTCCTCACTTGCGTGAACTTCTACATATGACCCCATCCCCCAGCCGAGCTATTCAACTACGGCGGCGAAGAACTGATAAGGTGCATGCATCAGCTTCTTTGTAGAATATGGTCGGAAGAAAGCATGCCTGACAATTGGAATCTTAGTGTGCTCTGCCCAATCCATAAGAAGGGAGACCCCACAATCTGCGCCAACTACCGTGGTATAAGTCTTCTCACACTCCAGCTCTGAAAGTATTCGATGCAGTACCCGCTGGAGGAAGCCGCGGAAGAGGACGACCTCCACTCCGGTGGAAAGACCAATTGCAAAGTGACCTGGCTTCACTTGGTGTTTCCAATTGGCGCCAAAAAGCTAAAAGGAGGAATGAGTGGCGCGCTCTGGTGGATTCGGCTATAATCGCTTAAAGCGGTTCCTATGCCAAATATATATATAGTCTGGTTATCATAAGCCTTATTTGAAGTTGTGGTATCTAAGTTTTTTTGGGTAACTAAGGTCGAAAGAAAAGCTCATTAAATGATTAAAAATTTGACTGAGCATTGCTTAAGATGAAAATATTAAGAAAATAAATCGTATTTTCCATTGAACGCCATTAATATGGTCAGGTCTAATTCCAATACTGTTTATCGAGCTTTTGAGGAACGCGCTCTGATCTGTTTTTTTTTTTTTTGATATTATAACCTTAAGATCATCGAAATACTTGAACTAGGTGAGGTTAGGTTAGATTAGGTTAATGGCAGATTCGACTGTCCATTGTGACAGCGTAAAACTCCTAGTGGATCACTAAGACCCTTATGATGAGACAAAGTGCTTGGGTTCTATAATAAAGTTCTTAAGTCGGCTAATGTTGATTTCAGTCACTTCTCTGGTTTCGCCGAAGATATGCCTATCGAGGTGCTTTAACCAAAGTCTGACGAATGCTAGACATTGAAGGAGGAAGTGTTTGGACGATTCATCTTCGTCTTCCTTCAAACAGCTTTTGCAACTAGCGTCTGACTTGATCCCTAACCTCACCGAGTGTGTGCCTATAGGGCAATGACCAGTAAGCACTCCAATGATCACGGAGAAAAGAGCCTTACTGATCGCCAGTAGCTGCAAAAGACCGGTTTCGATCCACTGTGGGCCAAAAAGAACTCGCTACTGCGTTGTTGCTGGTTGTTCTCCAGCGCTTGGCGAGCTCACTCAAAGTGTGTCCAATGCTCTGGCGTAAGTGGACCACGGACTGCCATAGACGTTTCCACTCCGACGTCAATGTTGCTAGGATACTCTCTCTTGCAAGCTGATCCGCTTTGCAGTTTCCAGCGATTCCGCGTATTTGAAAATAGTTCGAAGCTTCTGATAACGATGTTAGGCAATCCCTTACTAGCTTAGAGCGTACTATCATCGAATCCAAGAACAGTGTCGCCGCTCTGCTATCAGCGTGAATCCACACCTCCTTGAAGGATGCCGCACTTCGAAGCAGTATGTCTTTAGCTACTTTGATGGCAGCTACCTCTGCCTGAAAGACGCTGCAATGATAATTGAACTAAATGAGACTTAAATAATGTTAAAAATCCCTTCCAACATCTTGTATTCGGTGCTAGACCTTTTTTTGGCATATGTCATCCTCCTCTTTCCTCTCTCTCATACCCTTTCAAGAGTACAACCAATACCAATAGTCCACCATTTTAAACAAATTAAACGAAAATTATGAAGTAATAAAGCGCACATGCAATGCAGTGTCATTACTTTACAGCCATAAACGGTAAAGATCAAATATCCGCAATCACAAGTCAACGCCAAAGTTTGCACACACACACACAGAGAGCCAATAAACCGTACAACGATTCCACTCAATTGCAGACGAGACCACAACACACACGGCCGAACATTTTCAGCGCAACCCAAAATGGATGGATGAATGCTTGTACCCACCAACCACTAGCCAATGTCCGACACGGCAACACCTCAGCGGCCACACCTCAGCGGCCACAATTGCTGCCGCATGGACAATGCGCGACGGTCAGGCTCAGCGCTTAACTCACTCGCAGGCATTAATTGGCAAATAATTTGACTATTATCATGTGCTGCAGTGACGACAACGTAGCGGCATATTAAACGAGCGGGTTTATACATAGAAACATATATACAGGGTGGTTCCTATAGAGAATCCGTCACAAAACTTAAGAAAACTGAAGTCTTTGATGAATTGTTCGGCAACTCATGGGAAATCTAAGCGTTTTGAGAGGTTCTGAGAAGTCCAGTTAATATTCTCGAGATAGCTAATAAAACGAATATCGGGCTCGGTTCGGAAACAAGCAGTAGTAGCATGTCGTATTGCTCGGGAACTCACAGAAAGTCTAAACGCTTTGAGGAGCTCAGAGAAGTCCATTCAATATCACCGAGACGGTTAAGGACACAAATATCAAGCTATGGTCGGAAACGATCTATTTTGACATGGGTTCTACGGCATGGAACACCATTCTGTTGGACCCAAAGGTCGTTCAAGAATATGTCTTTAATTTTCGGACACCACAATCATCAGAAGTCCTATGTAGATCGATTATGGTGGCCCTTTGACAGTAATCAGTGATCGAGAAGGTATTGCCAGCAGTATATCAGGATCCGATAAGCGACTAAAACGAGGTCTCGGAGCCGAAATTACTTCAATATCGTAAAGCTCGAGATCAAGAATCAGGTTTCGGAAACTACTCGCCACATACTCTAAAATAGAAGTTTCGAAGTTGATTTCTCACTGGACCATCCTATACATTTCTATAGATTAAGTAAGCATTCTAGGAACCAGCGTTGTAGCGGGGAAAGTTGCAGCACTGTTGATGCACTGTTATTGGGACTACTCTGAAACAGTTAGCTTAGCGAGCTCGGTCGCTTGGCGTATGGCCAGCCGCTAGTTGCACGAAAATACGAGACGATAAATCGCTGACATCGCCGAATTAATGCTACAGAGGCAGAGTAAATGCTGCTGGGTGAACAAAGTAATTGAGTGAGTTTGCTTGGAAAGAAGAAGAAAGCTATTTAAAGGAACTGCAAGAAAGTTAACAGCCGCCAGTAGAGAATATGCAGCATTACAATAAATCGCCGAACAAATGAAGAAACCCAAGCAGATGGCTGAATTTCAAACAGAACTTTAATAGAGTCAGCAAGCTACTTCCTTGATTAACTCAATTACAACTGCAGACTGCAACTCAGTGATGAAAAAATATTATTATCGGCAGCAGCACACAAGCCCAACCACACACACAGACACCGGGTGAGCTGACAATTAATATTCAAATTTATTAGCCACCGCTGACCTGAGCGCATGCATTATCGGCCGGTCAAACCACACAGGAGTCGAGCAGAAAAAACAGCAGCAGCCAACTCCACAGCGAGTACAGGCGCAGCAGCGCAGTGGTGGGCGGCGCAGAGATAGGCACACGTGCCGGTGACTGCAACACGCTGATTGCATGCAATTGTACGCTTGTCAGTTATGCCATGTGTATATGTTCCGCAATGCAACCCTGCAAAAACTTGCAAAAGTCAACGCACTGCTGCCACGCTTGATCCTCTCTGCCTGCTGTTGCCCTGTACGTGTTGGCACTTTGGGGAAATATTTCAAAGCTGACAAGAAGTCGGGCTATTCAGCAGCACTAAAGGCAGACGTGTGCAGATAATATGCTCATACAAGCACTCACATGCGCATAAATTTAACTCACCTTCACTCCATCTCGCCACAGCGTAGCATACTTGTCGGCGCTTTGCAAGTGCGTTTAATTATTTGCATATGCCAAGGCGCACGACCATGCTTAACTGGCATTTTGTCGTCGCACGCCCAACGCCCAACGCCCAACTAGTCAGCGCGCAGAATTTATGGCTGTCAGAGGCGCATATATATAATTGTTAATGATGATTAGATTCAATTTAAGGCATCATTAGTTGTCTCAGAGGTCGCTGACGTTGCTGAATGTATATTCAGCAGCAGATGTAGGCAGATGTATATGACCGTGCAGGAATCAGTAAAAGATCAGCTAACTCGCAAGTAGGCAATTCATTTTGTCTTCTTTTCAATGGAGCTCAATATATGCGGGTGACATACAGTCGACATGTGAGTAAGCATCTTACCATCACTCTCATAGGGGGCGCTGTAGAACACCATACTGTTAAAACTCAACTAAGAAGCAAAAAATGTATACAAGGATTCGACTAATGTACAGATTGAACTTTTTACCGGTAATTTCATGTTTATTGGCATTCAGCTTAAGATATTGATAGCTGAATAAAGTGCTGAACAGCTTAGAATGCAATTGCCGTGTTCAGCTAAAACCCTTACCAAGAGTTTTAGGTCTATTGGGTTCCAGAACTTATTCAGCTTAAGATTATGTTAGCTGAACAGCGTGCTGAAAAGCTTAGAATGCACTTGCAGTGTTCAGCTTGAACTTTAGACTAAGAATTTTAGGTCTATTGGGTTTCAGCACTTATTTAGCTTAAGATAATGATAGCTCAATAAAGTGCTGAAAAGCCTAGAGCATTCCTCTACTGTTCAGCTAAAACTCTAAACTAAGCATTTCAGGTCTATTGGGTTTCAGCACTTATTCAGCTCACAAGAATGATAGCTGAATAAAGTGCTGAAGAGTTTAGAATGCATTTTTACTGTTCAACTAACCATTTTTACCAAGCATTTCAGACCACTTAGGTTCCAGATCTTATTCAGCTTAAGATAATGATTGCTGAATAGAGTGCTGAAAAGCATAGTATACTCTTGCAATGTTCAGCTGAAGCTTTGTACCAAGCATTTCAGGCCTACTTATTTTCAGCACTTATTCAGCGTAAGAAAGTGATTGCTGAATGAAGCTAACGAGCTTAGAATACCTAATTTTGATAGTATTAAGGTTCTTTTTCACTAGGATAACTGAAATGTAAAAGCCTACTTTACTATAATTGAATAGAAACCAAGAAGACGGACCTGTAGAACCCCTCAGACCTACTCAAATTGGGGAAAAAGAGAAGCAAAGACACAAATTGGGGAAAAAGAGAAGCTATAATTGAATAGAAACCAAGAAGACGGACCTGTAGAACCCCTCAGACCTACTCAAATTGGGGAAAAAGATAAGCAAAGACACATACAGGCTAATAAAGACAATGGTCCAAGAAGAAGTATGTATGGATTCAAACTCACATCTTCTGCACTTGCTCCAAATGGCCTCACCTCAAGCAATGACCATTCAGCGCACAAAAATCAACTCACCTGACCCCAACAAGGCAGTCAAATAATTGCCATCGGCCACACCACACTCACCACTCCACGCAGCAGCTGTGAGTACATTATTGGCTTACAATGCAATCTCTTTTCGAAATTACCAAGTGTCTCATGCAAAGATTTTTCGATTTGGCTCGACGCCAAAAAGATGGCTACAAAAATTTACAAGCCGGTAAGGAAAAATAGAAAAATAGAATATGTTACACACTCACAGTTAGGCAATTGCTAGCGAGAGTAAGTGAGTGTGTGTAAGTGAGAGAGGGGCAAATCAAAAAAGGACGGACGGAAGGAAGGAAGTTCGTCTGCTGCATAGAAAGAAAAAGTTTAGACAATTTCTTTTTTTCGCCATTGTAAATATAGACATCAAGGTTCATAAATGCATTAGTTGTTGCTGTTGTTTTTCTTTGCTGGTGATAAACGCGTGCTGCATATAGAAAGTGGTTTGTTGTAAGCTGCCTACTTATGGCAGCGGCATAACTTCATATGAGGAGCAGTGCATATGTATTAGTGTATGTGTGTGTGTGTGTGTGAGTGCTGTTCAAATAAAATAAAAAGCGATCATTCAATCTTTCAGCAGTAAATGTGTCCATTCATGTATGAAATTAACAACGGTGGAAAAATATTGAGAAAAATTTTCGAAAAAAAAAATCCGACAAAAAAAATTGAATTGAAAAACTTGAATCAACACTCAAGCGCATACAAACACACACGATCACATACTATACACCTTCTTGCCACAATATGTTGCTGCTAGTTGAGTGGATTTTCGAGTGCGCCATGCAGTTAACCAGCCAAATATTCCAGCCACTCTGCTATACGTGTTCAAATACATACGATTTTTTTTTATCAATTTTCATTTTTTTTTATTTTCATTTTTTTTTCAATTCTTTTTATTCTTTTCCTCTCCCATTACAACCGTTTATTTTTTATTTTTTTTCTTCAATTTTTTTTTCCTCTCACATTACACTAGTTTGTGCTTGGCTTTATGTGCATCGTCGTTGAGCGCAACGCATAATGTTGGCTTACAGCATATTTAAATAAAATTATGTGCACTTGAAGGAAGTGTATTCAAAACTTGTAGTTCACATCTGCATCAGCAATTGCATACAATGGGAAATGACATTCACACATTCTTACTTGGTTGTGGAGTACACTGGATCGCATAGGTATATTCCATGTAGTTTCATGTGCGACAAGTTTCTTGTGTTGTTCTGGTAACAGTGGTGTTGAAAAATTTTCACTTTATTAAAAAAATGGTTTGACCAAGATGAGGACCACGGAGTACTGTGAACAAATCTAAGATATCTCACATATTAACCGATATGTGCGGTATAAATCCGCAAAAAGATTTGATAATCCGAAAATAAGGTATATGAGAGCTGGTGGCAGTTATAACCCGATTTTAACCATTTCTGGTACAGAGACACACTATTAGAAGAAAAATATTTCCTCTGAATTAAATTAAGATACCTGAGAGATTTACCGAAATTTTCGGTGAAAAATCCCCATGGGGCACTGAAATCATCATATTCGATATTCGGGGCTTTGAAAAGTTATAGTCCGATTTCGACAATTCTTTCACAAGCGATGCCACAGATCATATACAGTATTTGTGTAAATTTTTATTTCGATATCTTCATTGGTGCCTTATGTATATATTATAAAGTGAAGGAATAAGATGGAGCTCAAAATTGAGTTGCATGGGAAGTTGTCATGGTTGTGAACCGATTTCCTCCATTTTCCACACGTGTCATTAGGGTGTCAAGAAAATATTATACACCGAATTTCATTCGAATCGGTCGAGCAGTTTCTGAGATATCCTTTTTGACTCATAAGTGGGCGAAGCCACGCCCATTTTCCATTTTGTAAAAAAACAATTTACAAAGTATAAAGTTCAACTGAGATGAAGTCCAAGGATTATGAATTAAATTATAGAAGATAGAAGTCCAGTGTATTTCTGGCACAAAACAACCGTCTAAAAAATTTTTAGATTGTCTTATGTTATCCTATCATAGGTTCAAAATCCATCCTCAAGAGCAGCAGCAACATTTCATGTCTAGAGTTTGTTCCAAAGTCAACAAAACAAGAATTTGTTATTCGTTTTGACAATAAAATAATAAATTTAATTTTTTTTTCTTTTTCTTAAGATCTGTCACTCATAAAAAAACAGTACATTTTTAGTTCTTAGCATTTAGAGTCCTAAAGGCCGTGAATATTGCATCATAATGCTTTTTAGGTCAACTGATCGAACACTTTCATATCTCACATTGCACCCGAAGACCTAAAATAGATTTGTAAAGAACTTCAATATTCGTGTTTTTTGAGTGAACATGACAAATAGACGATTACTAAGTTCTTTCAAGATCCCTCAAAGCAGGAATTAAGACAAAAAGCTTCTCCAAAAAAGCTCAGGCAATAATTGCGATACTTTTCAAAGAGGATTTTGGTTATGAAAGGAGAAAACCAAATGTGCTACTAACTGAGTTATTTCATTCAGGAAGGCGACAGCTATCGAAGGATATACTATTGCAACGCCTCTTCGGTACTAAAATAATTAATTTATTTGAAACCTATAAATCATTAGTGTAAGGCAGCCTTTTAAACTTCCGAACCACTGCAGTATTTTTCAAGCGGAGTTGTTTGCTATTGGGAAAGCCGCAGAGCTAGCCCTCAATACAGTAGCCGTCTACTCCAAAGTCAATATCTACGTAGACAGTCAAGCAGCAATCAAGGCAACAACCTCGGTTTGCGTTTCGGCCAAAAGTGTTTTGGATACCAGGGTGGCAGTGGAGAGCGTTGCTAGAAACACGTGTCTTCACTTCTACTGGGTGCCAGGACATAAAGGCATTGAAGGCAACGAGATTGTGGACGAAATTGCCAAGAACGGTGTACAACTGTCTTCCGGAAATGCGACCGACATTGGCAAACCCATGCACTGTCTTCACGATGATCTGGACAGGGGCATGACAAGAAAAATCTTAACACGTTGAAAAAATATACCAAGGTGAAAACCACTAAAGCTATGTGTAAAATAGTGGACCAAAAGTACACCAAACTCATACTGTCACTTGATAGAAGGGACTGTAGGAGTTTGGTGGGAATACTCACAGGTCACTGTCTGGGGGCGGCACATGTCTACAAAATGGGACATACAGATCGAGATGACTGCAGGAAATGTCAAGAGCAAGGTGCAATAGAAACAATTAAGCATCTCCTGTGCACCTGCCCTGCATTGACAAGGCAACGACTCCGCTACTTGGGGGCCTCACAATAGGAGAATCTGGAAGAGGTATCGCAAGTGAAGCCACAAAAACTTTTAAGATTCGCGTCAAGCGCAGGCAACCTAAAAGATGACCACTCCTCGTGGACAACGTGACGGTACTCCATCTGGTATCGCAAAGGACCTAAATAGGTCTATGTGTGGCATATTGGCCTACCAGTATAACCTAACCTAACCTATAAATCATTAAAACAGGTCCTCTTACAAGTAAATCTCTCCGAAAAGGTAATCTCTAGATAAAAAAAAATACAGTTTTCGAATCTAACCACATCACCGCATAGATGTCGCACTTCAGCACTTACCTCTCTTTATAATTTCCGTTGTTGTTGCTTGTCTAAAAATCATAATTTATTTTCGCAATACCATATACGAAATCCCTTAACAATTTACTGCCCAAAATTAACACCTTAATTCCACTGTGTCTACGAAACTATTAAAAATTGCGCACAAAAGTATGCAACAATAAATACGAAAATCTGCTTTCATACATAAGCGCAGTAATCGAATGACGTAAAATCAAATTTCAATATTGTGTATGGCGCATAACAGTACTTGTTAAACCGCAATAACCGTTACTTCATAACGGCAGCGCTGACCTAAGCTACAAGAGTTGGATATACAGATATGTATATAGTATATTCTATATTGCTAAAAATCTACAGCAAAAGAATGAAGCTGCAATCGAAATTTATAAGCAAAAGAAGAATCAGAACAAGCATACAAAATTGAAGTTGCAGAAAAAAAGTATTGGAGCTGAGAGTGAAAACACAATATGTTCGGCATATTGTATTGGGTCCCACAAGCAGCTGTAGTCGCATACTTGCAGCACTGACTAGAAATTGAGTTGCAGTTGCGGCGATTGCAGAAGGCGGCAAGCGGCAGGCGGCACTCAATACAAGTGCTCTTCGAATAAACGCACACACTTTACTATTCATATATATGTGTTAGTGTTTGTGTGTGCCACAAGTGCATAATATCGGGTCAATACAAATCAGCTCATGCCACTATCGACACACACACAAACAACTGTTAAAGATTTTTGTGTGTGTTGCCAGTGCACCACCACTGCCGCAGTGACCACTAATTCCGCTTAAGTGGCAGCAAAAATGCTGAGCTGTACAAGTTAACTCCAGAAGTTGGGCCGAAATGAAAAAAAAAAAACAAAAAAAAATATATTTAGCAATTTGGAGCAAACGAAAAGTGGCAAAAATGCTGGAAAATTGCTCTAAAACTCACATGTGCCCCGGCGCATAGCATACTTTTGGGGGTAAGCAAGTATGTATATTTCTATGTGCTAGCTTGTAACCTCCAATCTGGTTTAAGCCGCTGCAACAATGCCAGCTGCACTGTTGGATAAATGAAATTTTCGCTTGTTCGCCCAGTTGCACACATGCACAATCACTTCTGCTGCATTTGTATGAAGGTATGTATGTGTGTGCGGTTTCAACTTTTGTTTTGTTTGTGTTTAGGCAAGGCTTTGTGCTTTTTGTTTTTTTTTTTTGTTTTTTTTTTTTGTTGTTTTTGCTCGCAATCCGCATTGCAAGTGCAATACAACTTGAAGTGATTGCAATTTGTGCCACTTTTGCTGTGCACCAACTGGCCGTTGCTTTCAGTTTTACTCAAATAATACCAAAAAAACATGGTGTTCATGTAATAATGCTCTCAAATGTATGTGTGTGTTTGTGTTTGAGTATGCAAGCGCAGCATTTTTATATTGCAGCATTGTGTAAGGTATTTTTACATTTTCAACAATTTACTCACTAACTCACTATAATTCATTAATCATGATTATTTTTTTCTCTTTCTTTTCATGTTCTAATTCCGGTAAAGGTAAGGTAAGTGGCATGCATTTTTGTTACTGTAAGATGTACAATAGAATCCTGGATTTATTACGATGTATACCATTACTATAATTATTATTATATATTATTTACTAAACGAATTAGGGGCTAGGTGGGTTTCAGAGGCTAAAAACAAGAGAATTTTTACAGCCCTTTCTTCTAATATTTACAATCAATATATTTCATTTAAGGCAGTAGTCTGCTTTAGAAGCCAAAAAAAAAACGTTTTTTAGCATTTTTTTTTTAAAGGGAAGGAAATGACTGCGGTAAACGGAATTTTAAGACGATAGTGTACTATATTTCAGGCTTAAAAATAATATTTATTATTAAAAAATATTAAAATTTTTTCAAAGTCGTAAGTATTTTTCTGGAGCGCCTGGAGTCTGCACTTGTAAATTGGTGCCGGTGATGGAGGTGCGATGCATCTGAAACAGTCGAACCAATTTATTTTAATTTTTATAAGTTTCTTTTCTTTAAGAACTAAAAAAATACCGAAGAAGTTATAAAATTCCAAATTTTTTTCGAAGTTTGAAAAAAAATTCACTTTTTTTAAGAAAAAAATAGACTTTAAGTTGCAAAACAAGTAGTTTAAATAATACTTTTGTCCAACTTTTTTAGTTCAAATAGAATATACTGTAATACTGAAGCTGGATCACTTTGTTTTTTTTTCGATCGGACATATATTCTTTTTGCTATCGCCGGCACCGTTTTCTAACACTTGTGAAAATGAAAACTCGAGAAAACGCGCTTTAAAGTTTTCGGTGCAAAAAAATATATATCGCACCTGCTCGACGCTCGGCCACTAAAACTGCTCAATGTCGAATTGGCCTCTGGAATTTTAAAGACATATTCTTGGATAGTTTTGGAAGAGATTTAAAACAAAACAAAAAAAATCGGCTTGAAAAATTGATAAATGTTATATGTCATAGAATATTATTCGAATTGATTTGATATTTTTCAATATTTAATAAGACAATCAATTTTTTTTTTTCAAATTTTGAAACCCACCTAATCCTTTTTATTTTATTTAAAAAAATTCATACAAGTAGTGTTTTAAGGCTGCGTATTATTCAAAGAATATAGCCTTTTTACTATCGATTTCATTGCAACATATCGATTCATTGTCGATTTATCGCTTCACTGCGATAATAGCAAGATTTTATAGCAAATTACCTAAGGTATTTCATGAACCAAAGTATTTTTTTTTATTTATGGAAAATGATGAGAGATCTACAAACTTTCTTACTTTAAAATCTTATAAATTTTTCTGGATAAGATATATGTTGTTCTGAATAATAATTTACTGTATATTACTCTCTATAGAAACTTGTTTCTTCTCTTAAGCTATTTACGTTGTGCATTTACATGTTATCGTAGAAGTATTTAGTCGTTTTTAAATCACTGATGGACATTATGAGAAGATTTTTGTTGCTCAAAAGACTGCTGCCATTTTTTCTATACTTTTTTTTCATTTATCCAATATTCGAACCAATGACTTAAGGAGTTAGGAGAGATATGAGAATTTTCAGTAATCTTTTTTTTTTTTTTGCTATTAAATCATGTTATTTTAAAAAAGTAATAATATGATATTATTACACAATATCTTAACTTGAAGTCACGAAAAATAAAAAAAAAAAATAAATTATAATTTCCAAAGTTATTGCTGTTTGTGTTGACAATCATAAGTCCTTGGAGATTCTAAAGTCATTCGGATTAGAAAAATTTGTTTTATAAATACATAATTATCCTGAGCCGGATCGAAGCTTTTTTGTGTTTTTTTTTTGTCAGGAATTTTTTTTTCTAGATTTTCGGAAAAAATTCAACAGTTCTTTACAATCAAAATTTTTGAAAAAAAAATCTTCGATCCGGCCCAGGATGATTATGTATTCTACAAGCTGTATAAAATCATGAAAATGTACGGTTTTCGTGTAATAGTTGTCACCAGTTCATAGTTTTGAGAAAAACGCATTTAAAGTTTCACACTAGCGTTTTGCAGTGTCCGGGCGCTCTTTGTTACTTATCGAATAACTGGAAAAGTATTTATCGAATCAACTTCAAATTTTCAGAGGATATTTTTCAGATATAACACTTAACGAAAATGCAAGAAAGCAAAAAAATGATTTTTTTCAAAATCCTGACAATCCCTAATTCCTTCCCAATTCCGCTGTTTCCAATAAAACCCAATAATCATATTAATTTATACTGCCTTCTCTTGATCTATATCAAGATCACCTATTAGATGTCCGCATCACACGTTGGAACATCTCTTGAACCACTTTACTTATGTTCTATACGAAAAACAAAGCTAGTCCTTTAGTAAACTTATCAGAACCTGTTGATTAAATACCTTAGATGAAGAAGATCCACCATCTTTAGCATTTTCCATATTTTTTGACTTTCAATCTGGCTGACAATAGATAGTTTTTGTGTTACAACGTACTTACTTAAAATATACCTCAGCAAACTTGGTTGCTATCTATACTACTATTTTAAAGAGGAAAGTTTTGTATGTAACGGGTGATTTTTTTGAGGTTAGGATTTTCATGCATTAGTATTTGACAGATCACGTGGGATTTCAGACATGGTGTCAAAGAGAAAGATGCTCAGTATGCTTTGACATTTCATCATGAATAGACTTACTAACGAGCAACGCTTGCAAATCATTGAATTTTATTACCAAAATCAGTGTTCGGTTCGAAATGTGTTTCGCGCTTTACGTCCGATTTATGGTCTACATAATCGACCAAGTGAGCAAACAATTAATGCGATTGTGACCAAGTTTCGCACTCAGTTTACTTTATTGGACATTAAACCAACCACACGAATGCGTACAGTGCGTACAGAAGAGAATATTGCGTCTGTTTCTGAGAGTGTGGCTGAAGACCGTGAAATGTCGATTCGTCGCCGTTCGCAGCAATTGGGTTTGTGTTATTCGACCACATGGAAGATTTTACGCAAAGATCTTGGTGTAAAACCGTATAAAATACAGCTCGTGCAAGAACTGAAGCCGAACGATCTGCCACAACGTCGAATTTTCAGTGAATGGGCCCTAGAAAAGTTGGCAGAAAATCCGCTTTTTTATCGACAAATTTTGTTCAGCGATGAGGCTCATTTCTGGTTGAATGGCTACGTAAATAAGCAAAATTGCCGCATTTGGGGTGAAGAGCAACCAGAAGCCGTTCAAGAACTGCCCATGCATCCCGAAAAATGCACTGTTTGGTGTGGTTTGTACGCTGGTAGAATCATTGGACCGTATTTTTTCAAAGATGCTGTTGGACGCAACGTTACGGTGAATGGCGATCGCTATCGTTCGATGCTAACAAACTTTTTGTTGCCAAAAATGGAAGAACTGAACTTGGTTGACATGTGGTTTCAACAAGATGGCGCTACATGCCACACAGCTCGCGATTCTATGGCCATTTTGAGGGAAAACTTCGGAGAACAATTCATCTCAAGAAATGGACCCGTAAGTTGGCCACCAAGATCATGCGATTTAACGCCTTTAGACTATTTTTTGTGGGGCTACGTCAAGTCTAAAGTCTACAGAAATAAGCCAGCAACTATTCCAGCTTTGGAAGACAACATTTCCGAAGAAATTCGGGCTATTCCGGCCGAAATGCTCGAAAAAGTTGCCCAAAATTGGACTTTCCGAATGGACCACCTAAGACGCAGCCGCGGTCAACATTTAAATGAAATTATCTTCAAAAAGTAAATGTCATGAACCAATCTAACGTTTCAAATAAAGAACCGATGAGATTTTATGCGTTTCTTTTTTAAAAAAAGTTATCAAGCTCTTAAAAAATCACCCTTTAGTAAGATTTTATAGCAAATTACCTAAGATATTTCATGAAGCAAAGAGTTTTTTATTTATGGAAAATGATGAGAGATCTATAAACTTTCTTACTTTAAAATCTTATAAATTTTTCTGGATAAGATATATGTTGTTCTGAATAATAATTTACTGTATATTACTATCTATAGAAACTTGTTTCTTCTCTTAAGCTATTTACGTTGTGCATTTACATGTTATCGTAGAAGTATTTAGTCGTTTTTAAATCACTGATGGACATTATGAGAAGATTTTTGTTGCTCAAAAGACTGCTGCCATTTTTTTCTACACTTTTTTTTTTCATTTATCCAATATTCGAACCAATGACTTAAGGAGTTAGGAGAGATATGAGAATTTTCAGTAATCTTTTTTTTGCTATTAAATCATGTTATTTTAAAAAAGTAATAATATGATATTATTACACAATATCTTAACTGGAAGTCACGAAAAATAAAAAAAAAAAAATAATTATGATATAAATTATAATTTCTAAAGTATTAGCTGTTTGTATTGACAATCATAAGTCATTGGAGATTCTAAAGTCATTCGGATTAGAAAAATTTGTTTTATAAATACATAATTATCCTGAGCCGGATCGAAGCTTTTTTGTTTTTTTTTTTGTCAGGAATTTTTTTCTAGATTTTCGGAAAAAAATTCAACAGTTCTTTACAATCGAAATTTTTGAAAAAAAGCTTCGATCCGGCCCAGGATGATTATGTATTCTACAAGCTGTATAAAATCATGGAAATCTACGGTTTTCGAGTAATAGTTGTCACCAGTTCATAATTTTGAGAAAAACGCATTTAAAGTTTCACACTAGCGTTTTGCAGTGCCCGAGCGCTCTTTGTTACTTATAGAATAACTGGAAAAGTATTTATCGAATCAACTTCAAATTTTCAGAGGATATTTTTCAGATATTACACTTAACGAAAATTGATTGATTGATCCTAAACACTTAAGTAATACAGCCATATCAGCTGTGTTCCAAGGCTGTTCCAATTATCATATTCATTTATGCTGCCTTCTCTTGATCTATGTCAAGATCATCTATTAGAATCATCTTTACATCTTTAGAACCACTTTCCATATGTTCCAAACGAAAAACAAAGCTAGTCCTTTAGTAAACTTATCAGAACCTGTTGATTAAAGACCTTCGCTGCATGAAACCGATGTAGGAGATACCCCATTTTTAGCATCTTCGTTTTTTTCATTCTTTCAATCTAGATGACTATAGGTTTTTGTGTTAGATCTTATTTGCATGTCTTTTCGGTCTAAACATCAAACAATGGAATTTTCATGAATTCGTCTGGTTGGTTCGCTTGGTTCTATACCTTTTTGGTTTGTTGGTTCTTGTGAATCATATATATATATATGTGTGTTAGAAAGTATGAAGAATTACTAAAGAGAATCTATGTGTTTTGGTAGCAGTTTCTTTTCTTATAAAAGATCGATCTGTAAAGTTCACTAATCGGATAATCTAGTGAATTACTAAGATTTTAGACAAGACTATGATGTTTCGAAAACTTGTTCCCATGAATAAAAGGCAATAATTCAATTTAAATGAAGTTTGTGAATGAGAAATGTATTAAACAACATAATGGAAACTGTTAATCTGAATATTGTAGTTGAGTTATACTCACGAAGTTGAGTAAGCTTACTTCGTTCCAAATTGGAAAACAATAGATCATTTGGATCTTTAATTGATTTCATCATGGAGCGGTTATATTGATTTATTCTCTAGAACCTCGGGTTTAGTAGAGTTATTAAGTTAGGTTAGGTTAGAGTGGCCGATCTACTGCGCCACAAGATTGGACTTGGATAGCTAAGGCCAGTCCTTTCTAATGCCGCAAACTCCTCAAAATGAACGCTCACGAGACTCAAGTAACGACAAAGCGTTTTGAGTCTTTCACGAATTTGTGCAGGCAACTAATTTGTAGTCGCGACACTTCAGCTGATTCTTCGAAGTTTGTTATGCCAAGATATTTCCGCCGCAGTCTAGCGAAAGCTGGACAATGAAGAAGAAAGTGTCTCGATGTTTCAATCTGCCCTTCTTCCATGCAACTGTGGCAATTTGCGTATGTAGAATTATTAGATCCAGCAAGAATTAGTGCCATGGGTCAAGGCTTGTATATAGGGTAGTAAAAACGGTATAAATTGGAGCTTTTCAAGCAGTATATATGTCGATCTGTTACTCACCTCGCACAACATACAAATAATAATAATAATTTCCCAAGAAAATGCTGTAAAACACCAGGAGCAAAGTAATCAGTATCCAACTTTTAAGCTTGCTTTCGTCATTTAATGTCCTGCTTGTTTTTTCTTGTTCTTCTTCGTGATGTTACTGCACCACATGATGCATATCCTATTCGAGTGCGGCACTACTTTGTGGTCACTGGACATTTCAGGGTCAATTTGCTGCAACACGACAACAATTCGGCTTAGTTAATTGAACGTGTCAGGTGAGTGAACAAGATGCACCGGAAGGAAGGAAATGGGGAATGAGGGATAAATGTGTATAGATTGCATACATAGATATCTACATAAACAGGGTAATATGAAGGCAGAAAATTAGATATATGAACCAAATATGTTAAGAGAAAGGGTGGTCACAAAGCAGACTTATAGAGAAAGAAGCTTTAATAAGACACTAATATATCTATTATCAATAGGTTGTGGAAATCGGTAGTTAAATGCCTGACTTTTTTAGCAATAAATCGAATTTTCAACCTTTCACCAAATCCCCGAAAATCTTTTTTGTTGATTTTTTTACTATTTTTCTCACCCTTCAGTTTGACAGCTGTCCCCCGAAAAAAAAATGCAAAACGAATCAATCAGTGCGGAAACGACCGGAAAAATTGCAATGCCATTGACGCGACCAACAACAACAGCAACAACAACAATAACGTTTGCATGGCGAGAAATTTCAAGCTGCATTGAGCTTAATTATTATTTGGCTTTGTAATGCAATTATAAAATCAAAAGCTTGCATTCACACAAGCGTGTAACGGCCTGCATATGCGTACCTATGTGTATGTATTGGTGAGGAAATTCTGCTGCATCTGCATATTTCACAGCCGCCTGACCGGCAATCAACCAATCAGCCCTCGCTGGCACGCTAGCTTGTTGTTGTTGTTGCTGTTGCTGGCGTGGTCATTTGGCTCGACACACGTTTGCCACGTGGCCAACCTCATGGTCCACTGCTGCGAGATCGCATATGTGCATAACTGTGTATCGTGGCGTTGTTGGTGTTGCCACAAACTGCGCGCGACGAATGTGCGCTGTGATGCGTGTAAATGTGAATATTCATGAGTGGCTGCACTGAGAAAAATTTGTTATTATTTTATAATTTTTTTTTTCAAAATAATAAAAAATGTTTGGCAACCCTATTTCAGTATGTATAATATATATATATTTTTTAATATTAATTTTTTATTTATTTTTATTTATTTATTATTTAATTTTTTTTAGACATATTTTTAAAATTTTTTTGAATTATATTTTATTTAATATTGGCAACCCTACCACAAAAAATATATATTTAACATTAAATTCTTAAACTTAAAAGCTTTAAATAGCACACTCTATTTCCTTAACTACATTTTTTTAATTGTGTGGCAACCCTGCTGATAACTTTTTTAGAAATAATGGCAACTCTATAACGAAAATTATGTTTTTCACGTAAAATTATGTGATCTTAAAACATTAAAAGCCATATAATATTTTCTGAATTTTTTTTTCAAAAACAATATGGCAACCCTGTTTCTAATTGTTTTAAAATTCAATTTTATCTTATTTATAATAATTTAAACAAAATCCCTTTTATCAAAAAAAATAAATCGAAAATTTCCAAAATTTCCCCAAATGTGGCAACCCTGTTTCTAAATGTTTCAAATATCACTTTTATCTTATTTATATTCATTTTAACAAAATCCCTTTTATCAAAAAAAAATATCAAAAATTTCCAAAATTTCTCCAAATGTGGCAACCCTGTTTCTAAATGTTTCAAAAATCACTTTTATCTTATTTATATTCATTTTAACAAAATCTTTTTTATCAATAAAAAAATATCAAAAATTTCCAAAATTTCTCCAAATGTGGCAACCCTGTTTCTAACTGTTTCAAAAATCACTTTTATCTTATTTATATTCATTTTAACAAAATCCTTTTTATCAAAAAAAAAAATATCAAAAATTTCCAAAATTTCTCCAAATGTGGCAACCCTGTTTCTAAATGTTTCAAAAATCACTTTTATCTTATTTATATTCATTTTAACAAAATCTTTTTTATCAATAAAAAAATATCAAAAATTTCCAAAATTTCTCCAAATGTGGCAACCCTGTTTCTAACTGTTTCAAAAATCACTTTTATCTTATTTATATTCATTTTAACAAAATCCCTTTTATCAATAAAAAAATATCCAAAATTTCCAAAATTTCTCCAAATGTGGCAACCCTGTTTCTAACTGTTTCAAAAATCACTTTTATCTTATTTATATTCATTTTAACAAAATCCCTTTTATCAAAAAAAAGATATCAAAAATTTCCAAAATTTCTCAAAATGTGGCAACCCTGTTTCTAAATGTTTCAAAAATCACTTTTATCTTATTTATATTCATTTTAACAAAATCCCTTTTATCAAAAAAAAAATATCAAAAATTTCCAAAATTTTCTCGAAATTTCTCCGAGTGTAACCTTGAAACCGAGAAGAAATGCTACCGCAGCAAAATTCATTGCCTACGCAGCTACGTAATTTAGCTATTAAAATTGCACTGCATGCAGTGTTTCACATACAGACACCACACCACCGCAAAAGAGCGCACAAATTTCCTACCCGTCTCCTCAACCAACCCACTAACCAACCGAATATAGTGCGTCATATCCTTAACGCAGCAGAAATAAATTGTGTGTGTTCCATGTGTGAGAAAGTATGCGTGCGTGCGTGCGTGCAACATTTCGAGCAGGAAACGAATTTTGCCACTTGCGGTGTGGCTTGTTGTGCCGCTTGTAAGCTCAACGAGTTGCTCAATGGCCGACGCATAGCCACTCACCTTTCCTCCGAACACCCCACCTACCACTTTGGCATGGCACTCTCCAACGCAAGGCGAGTCGAAAAACGGAAACGGATGCTGTCGTTTGGTCAACGCATTAAATTGCCGCTCAAACCAAGTGGCCTAAGCAGTGCCACACACAGTCATGTGTGTTGTTGCAACAAGCCCTATCGAATGTGTGCTTGCAACATGCCTCAGCTGTGTGTGTGTGCGTGTGTGTTGTTTGGTTATACTTTTCATGCCTCAACGCTGTGTTGCATGTGTTCGTGTTTTGCCATGCCTTGTTGCATACAGCTTTGCACGCTGAAGCGTAAAATTAATCGTGACGGCTCTACGGACGCGCTCACGACATGCTATCAATAGAAACATAGAGAGAGAGAGAGAGAGATGGTACGCAATTTGCGGAAAACCTATTGTTTTGTCTTTACCCATCGTCTACTGCTGACTCAGGTGAATGATGGCTCCTGGTGTGGAGTATAATTTTTCGAATGTGGAATGCCGAAAGCTTGATACTTACTGAAATATGAGTGAGTTCGACACTAGTATCCTACCTCTCTCTCTCCCCCGAGTTTGAAATCTTTGAAACCTTACTATCCTACAGGCTAACTGAAACCCTTTCTAGAACTGGATCTCTTGTTTTGAAACTGACAATTCGTCGAATAACACCTCTCTCGGGATCTAAAAACTATTTTGCCGAGAATTTCCTCAATGTCCCTACATATGATGGTAGTTTCCCAATATCTGCCTAGTTCTCTCCATCTCTAGTCAATTCCTCGTTTTATAATTAACGAAGGGCTGATCTTTTTAGCAAAGTCAAGAAGAAAAGTTCGTTGCAGACCTAATTTTAAGTCTAATTAATCTCACAAAACCTGTCTTTCGTAATACGTATCCTACTATTCTATTTTTAAGACGCGGTCTCATTTACTTCCTGAAAAAAAATAATTTTGATATGAGGAACTTGTATAGGTAAAGACCTATCAAAGGACGGGAGGAGTCTACTTTTATATTATAGATATTCAGATCCCCACCGTTCCTAAGGCAGTAGTAACCGAAATGGAACCCGATATTGTTCTTGCCTCTTAGTAGGATCCCGAAATTGTTCTTGCCTCTTAGTAGCATCTTAAAACCCAATACATATATGGTTACAATAGTCCTCTTAGTCATTCCAATCCTGATACAGTTCTGTCCCTTAGTAGTGTCTTCAAAACCAAAGATGGAAACAGTAAAAACAATACTTAGTCCCTCTAAAGTCTCATAAGGACTGAGAAATGTGACTAGAATCAGGGAATGGATACTGATATATGTAGCCCTATCCCCTTAGTAGCGTCTAACAGTCCTATTAGCCCTTTTAGTCTCATAAAAGTCTGAGAATGTTGATTATAGGATTTCAAAGATCGCTCATGAAAAACAACTTCGTCGTCCATGTGCTTCCACAACAGTCTTTCTAGTGGAAGCCTTAATTTCTTCACTAGATTTATAGCCAACTAATTCCAACTCTTTATTCATATGCAATTTCTGCCGACCAAATCCCACTAATGAAAAAATTGCCGGCGAAAATAAAAGAACCAATAAAAAGTCGTCGTCTCGCAATTTTCGGCCATAGACGTAAGTGTTCGTGACGCCTATTCAACAGCAACTTAAACCAAGCGTTGATTGCTTCCTATAAATTAATATGACAATATATTTTCACGGCTACCAAGGCGGATGAGAGCAAATAGGAAAGGATAAATGACATAAGCACCACAAAACCAGGACAAAAAGGCAGGCAGCCAGCAGGCGGGCCGGGCAGAATGACAAGCCGACAAGGACAAAGGAAAATGAAGATGAAGTGGCCGAAGAAAGTAATAAAAGCCGAAGTGGTAATCGTAAAGGTAATGAGTTTGCTGGAGCGGCTGATGAGAAGGAGATGGAGTAAGCGAAGAAGCTGTGGCTTGAAGGCGACCGAGCAGCGCTGGACAGGCTGTTGAAAAGTATTGCTTTCTTTAGAAAGAAAGTAGAAGTGCTGTGTGACTGAAATTACCTTTCATTTTGTCATCAAAAACCACTTGAATAGCGCGCGCAACGACGCGCAGACAAATGCGGCTGAAGCGGCTGGTCACAGTTGAGTTGGGAGGCATAAAGTGTACGGCATTTGGAGTTTGGCAGGCTGCGGCAGGGCAGCAGTGCGTCTGGCATTTGGCAGCGAGCATATTGCTAGTATGAAGAGATGCAAAGGAGAGAAAGAAGAGTGTGGTTGCGGTAGCATTTAAGACTAACTAGCGCTTCCGCAAACGTCTGAAAGTAACGGTTTGTTGCTTGTAGTTCTGTAGAATGGCCGTCGCCTTTGACTTTTGACGCATGCAACAGCTGCAGCGCTGCCACAACTTGGCTACTGTTGCTTCGCTTACTTATAGCGGGATTTTTGCTGACTTACCGTTAGTTTTATTTTACCTAACTGCACTTAGCACTAATGACTTGCCATTCTCTTTGACTTTGCCGTAAGAATTTAGTAGATTTTCTTATTATCTGCCGCATTTCCTGCCGAAAGAGAAAGCGCACGCGTTGCAGCATAAAATTAAAGTGTAAATGCCACTTAGTGTGGCAACATGAATTACTTAGTAGTTGGGTTGTGTGCAATTACCACGCAGTTAATTGCAGCAATTCAACGCGATTTAAGGTAACTACCGGACTGTCTTGAAATTTCTGCCGCTTTTAATAACATTTTATTTCGCGCACAGCTCGTTTCCGCTGCTAAATGCCACTAATTTATTGTTAGTTATCATTGACTTTTACAAATTGACATTCGCCTTTGTGCTGCTCTCTTTGTGGCGCATAAATTTGCGCTCATATCGGCGCTCATGCACTTAAGTCGTCGAAAAACGTTGAATTTATGCCCAACGCTATAAATAAAGTTAATATTCAAGCGAAGTTTTTTTATTTTTTTCTGTGGTGGCATGCAACATTTTGACATTAGCTGCCAAGAAATGCATATTTTAACATGATACTATATATCTGACGGCGGCGCGCAATGTGTTTAGATAAAATGGCATATGAGAAAAAAATGGTTCGAAAAATATGGCCATTATCACTGATATTGCCGCAAAAATATACAAAAAACAGCCGAAATACTTGCAACACTGCAACAGCGATGCAAATGTGTCTGCGTTCAAAAAATAACGGGAATTTTCAATTTTTGGAAAATAATATTTATTCATTCCTCTAGATTAATGTCGTCGACTTCGAAATAATTCCTACTCGATATTATGCACACGTTCCAGCGCTTCTTCCAATTGCCGAAAGACTTCTCAAACTCGATTTTCGGGATAGCCTTTGGCTCTTTCAGCGATTTCAAGTATGATTGTAAAACGACGTACCTTCCAGATTCTCTTTTTAGTTTTGGAAATAAGAAAAAGTCACTCGGAGTCATTTGTGGCGAATATGGAGGCTGGGGTATCGTTACAATATTGTTTTTGACCATGAATTCACGAACAAGCAACTAAGTGTGAGCTTTTCACAAACGAAATTTGAAAAGCTCATAAAACCACTTCTAACCTTAGTGACTGCCACAGATAAAGTTAGCAAGAAAGGCAGCAGAAAATTGTATCGTACTGTAATATCAATATAATTAAAAAAAAAAAAAACTTTACAAATTCCCGTTATTTTTTGAACACCACGCATATTTTACACGAGTGTTGAAAAATTCCAAAATTCCGCTTGCTCTTACTCTATAATAAAAAATAAGAATAAAACTTTTTTGAAAACTCCCGTTATTTTTTGAAAATACCACGTATGCAATATTCGCAAAAATTCTAAAATTCCGCAAATTTTTTTTATAATAAGAAATAAAATTTTTTTTTTTAAATTCCCGTTATTTTTTGAACACCACTCATATTTTACACGAGTGTTGAAAAATTTTAAATTTTAGCTAATTCTTTTTCCATAATAAAATATAGATTTTTTTTAAACTTACCGTTATTTTTTGAACATCGCACACCAAAAATTCTAAAATTCCGCGAATTCTCTCTCTATAATATAAAATAAAAATAATTTTTTTTTAAATTCCCGTTATTTTTTGAACACCACATATATTTCTTGAGTGTTGAAAAATTCCGAAATTCCGCTTATTCCTACTCTATAATAACAAAAAAAAAAAAAAAAAAAATCCAAAAATTCCCGCTATTTTTTGAACACACCTCGCATGCAATATTGCAAAATTTCTAAAATGCAATAAATTCATCATGTGTGCAGTGAAACATGCTGTTGCACAGCGTCACACACATCCACAAGCATGCAAGGACATATCAATGTATATAACTGAAGACCCTTTAAGAATTTTTAAGTTCAAAATTTCGAATTTTAAATAAAAATTTCTCAAACTACGAAATTTCAGAACAATGAAAATCAGAAACATACATTAAATGTCCAAAAAAATATGTTGCAATATCAAATTATGTCTTATATGGTATAAAAATGCAATCAAGTATACCCCTCTCCACATCTCTTCTCCCAAAATAGTCGAAACACCCGAAATTCTGCGCGGTTTTGCTAAATTGTTAACCGCCTCTCTCAGTTTTTGGTTGCTGCCTCCTCGCCGACCTTTTTGGCGCTTTCGTAAAGTTGTTGTGGTTTTCATAGCTTTTGCACTTGTTGTTGTTGTTGTCTGTTTGTGGGCGCACAAGTGTTGGCAATAAATTCATTGCATATTCCTTGCACTCCGCTACTTGCATTTGATTGCTGAGGTTGTTGTTGTTGGTGTTTTGTGAATGCTTGCAAGCTGCAATTTCTGCAGTTTTTCATTGACCCAGTTGGACAATTGATTTTTGAAGAATTTTTGATTATGAAGAGTATTTGTCACACATTCGTGACTCAACTGACAGCTGACGCATGACAGATGACAAGTGAAATTATTAGGAAAACATGCCTCTTCTACATCAGCGGGAATATCATCTAGATCTCCTTCTATATATATAATATTTAAGAATAACTCCAAAAGACTTCCGTTATGGAAAAAGTCTATAACATTTTGAAACTAGGTCCAACAAGTCTTGCCTTAATTGAGCCAGAATGGTTGCACTTCTCCTATGTCCAACAGGGTTCAATATTCGTAATACTTACCAAATTTTGTACATATTTTTATATTCTAGATGACACTGCACTTATCTGCGTTGTTGCTATTTTTGCTATTTTTGATTTGCCACCACATGAAGTCACGCATATGTGTCCCATAAATAATTGACTGTCATATAACTATTCAAATATGATTTATTTAGCGAAATATATGGAAATTATGCTTACTTGTTGCAGTTGCAACACTGTGTTATTGTCATTTAATGCAGTGCTTATGTATCACTGAAAATTGTATGACCAAAACAAGACAACAAATTTATCGATAAATATGTATTATAAACGAAGGTCCTTAGCATTAAAGTATTCTAACAGGGCTAATCCCCTAGGATTACAATCTGAGCTGCCCAAGGCCGTATAATGGAAATTAGCGTCCGTTCCAATAATTAATTGCTTTCCAGTTTTTCCTGCGTACTTCGTTATCTTCCTCAGCTCTGTGCCGTGTTCTGTTTGGCCAGCATCTTACGGATGGACTCCGGTGACATGACCGCCGCTCGTCCCCTAACGCAGATGTGAGTCTTTAGGAGTATAGGGACTTCATCGTTGAGCACCATACAGTTGTCCCATAGCTCCGGCAGACTCTGCACTATGCAGCGGATAGCTGAAGTGTCTTCCATGGAGTTGATGGCCAAACGGAAGACGCCCTTCTCGAAGCGAGTCATGTCAATTTTGAAGACCGACCTACTGAAGTCGACAATAGCATTAAGTCCATTAGACCGTCACCGAAAGCCGCCTCAAACAAGGTCTGCTGCTCCCCCCCGGTCTACCCGTGTCTATGTTCGCATAGTTGAAAGGATGGACCACCTCTGCGTAGGACCTCTTGTCCTTCTCTGCACTGGCGTTGCTCTTCTTGCTTGGCCCCGAACCTGAGGGTCCATTGCTGTTCCGCTCAGGTGGTCCTTTGCAAGGAGCTTGATGCTTAGCTCTTTTCGTGCTTTTCGGCTCCTCAGGTGTTCGGAGTCTTTTCCCTGACTCCGGTGGAATTTCGTTCGTACCGAATGGGGGTGTACAGCTGCCCTGAAGGCTTATTCCGGCGGACAGTAACCGTTGTTTGCGCGCTGCGCGTCTAACGGCACTTCAGTCGGCTCGGCCAGTGTTGCCTTTCCCTTCGGATTTTTGTTTTGGCGAACATTTTTGTTCGTCTTTGAGCGGGGTTTCTCCAAAAATATTTTCAACTATTAGCCAACTTAAACATTTTTTTTTACACACATTGTAAAAAGAAATAAATTTTAAAATTTTATTGGATTTAATGTTTCTAAATTGGTGGCAACTACGTTTTCAAAAGCTTTAAGCTTATAACTGTGGCAATTTTCACTAATACTAACTTTAAAGATCTCCACAAATAGAAAATACCACATGAAGTAACTCAAAAAATCATTAAAGCTTCAAGCAGTTTATGTTGGCCTAACCGGGCTACAAAGGTTCTAATAGATACATATGTAGATATCTATTTGTGCCGTTGCAATTCAACCCCTTTGTGACTTTCAAACAAACGCATGCACCCAAATTGCGCCCACATAGGCCAGAGCCGAAGTTAAACCGAGAGTTCACAAACAACGGAATTCACCTGCAGCCATAATATCTACTCACATATCTGAATGACATATGTATATATATATAGATATATGCATGTACTTTCATATACATATGTGCTCGCAGCAATGAAAAATCGCTTAATGACACCATTCACACTCGCCAATGTGCGCGTCATAGCCCGTAGGCACAATTGAACGCAGAACAAATGCAAGCAGCACAACACACACACATAGATACAAACACATATAGAAAATCAAATACATACTTTTTTAAATTTATCCCTTTTAAATGCAACATAGCATCGCTGATGGATTCGTACAGGTGCTGGTGCTAAAAAAAATTAAAGCAACAAAAACGCATTACAACAAATGTTGCTCTATGTAGCTCTGTATTTGCTGGAGTTGCTAACGTTTGTGCTCTGCCAGCAGGCCATTACCAGGCAGCGCATCGCATCGCATCACCTTTGTCAGCGTCAAGTGGCAGCATCATTTGTCAGTTTTGCGAAATTGCAATTGGATTTGTTACTTTTTTCACATACTTTTTTTTACATTTCTCTAGCGGAAGGAGGCAATGTGCACTTTTTGCTGTTTACTTGTTGTTGTTGTTGCTGCGCAGTTACAATTTTTTTGTTGTGCAAACGCGAATGAACTTTTACTACGACAAAATGCTCTACTAACCGGAAGCAGCAAAGGCCTTTTGGTAGCTATTAAAATGGATACAGGGTGTTTCTTCAAGAGATTTGAGGAAAAAATATGATTTTTAACTCAATAGCTCTGGAAATTATTCATTTTTTGTATTGATTAATATTTTTTTCCCATCAAAAACGTGATGTGATGATATGCTAATGGGAGACCTTAATGATGTGATATTCTACGCATCGCTATGATATGGTTTGAATGAATATGTGATATCAACTTAAGTGAAGTGATATGATGTGAGAAGTAGATGTGATATGATGTAATCAATTCGGATGTATTGACTTGATCTACAACTACGATATGATGACTCTGTGAAATATCATACACCAAAATCATCTTTTTGATATGAAATATTACAAAATACGATGATATGATAATTCTGTGTTGACATGAATTAATAGAACAATACGATGTCACCTCATGTAGTCAGATATACTGCGATCATTTGTAATTGACTTCTCCTAAATAGTGATACTATGTGAAAGTGATGTCTTGTTGTATGATGTGATGTGGTTGACTACTTGCACAAAAAAAGTTGATGTGATGATATGCTAAGACATGGGAGACCTCACTGATGTGGTATTTTAGGTAGTGATTTGATTAAATATATGATATGATATAATGTCCTAGCATCTGATGTGATGGGAAGAACTAGATAGGATATTATGTGATGTATTTTGTTATAATGTCATATCATTTGATGTGTTATGATGTGAAGAAGTAAATATGATATAATGTGATCAATTGTGATGCATTAACTTCTCCTAAATAGTGATAATATATCAACGTGATTTTTTGTCATGTGATATGATGTGAAGCGAATGGACTTATTGCTATGAGTTGATTAAATATTACATCTAGTTACGATGGTATGAAAATACAGTACATATTGACTTGACCTAATACTCGTATAACAACAGTGTGGCTTTAGACCTGGAAAATCAACATCATGCGCCAAATCTTGGAGAAGACCCGTGAAAAGAGGATCGACACACACCACCTTTTTGTCGATTTTAAAGCTGCTTTCGACAGCACGAAAAGGAGCTGCCTTAATGCCGCGATGTCTGAATTTGGTATCATCGGAAGCAACAACCGCGCCGTTTGTTCTGCTTTTTCCTGCATGGATAAGGAGGCGAGGCGAATGGGTCTAGAGGTGAATGAGGACAAGACGAAATATCTCCTCTCATCAAGCAAACAGTCAGCGCTCTCGCGTCTTGGCCCCCACGTCACTGTTGACAGTCATAACTTTGAAAACGTAGATAATTTCGTATACCTGGGAACCAGGAACAACAACACGAACAATGTCAGCCTCGAAATCCTGCGCAGAATAACTCTTGCCAACAGGTGCTACTTTGGACTGAGTAGGCAATTGAACAGTAAAGTCCTCTCTCGACGAACCAAAATCAAGCTCTACAAGTCGCTTATCATCCCCGTCCTGCTTTATAGTGCAGAAGCTTGGACGATGTCAACATCAAATGAGACGACACTAGGAGTTTTCGAAAGGAAAATTTTGCGAATAAAAAGACTACGCTGGCTAGGTCATGTTGTCCGAATGGACGAAAACACTCCAGCTCTGAAAGTGTTCGATGCAGTACCCGCCGGAGGAAGCCGAGGAAGGGGAAGGCCTCCACTTTATTGGAGGGACCAGGTGGAGAGCGACCTGGTTACACTTGGAATCTCCAACTGGCGCCGAACTGCGAAGGAAAGAGACGAGTGGCGCGCACTCATCGATTCGGTGCCGCTGGTGGAAGCAGAGGAAGAGGGAGACCTCCACTCCGAAGGAAGGACCAGGTGGAGAGGGACCTGGCTTCGCTTGGAATAACCAATTGGCGCCAAACTGCCAGGAGGAGGGATACGTGGCGCGCTGTTTTGGACTCGGCTATAACCGCGTAAGCGGTGTCTACGCCAATCAAGAAGAAGAAGAATATAACACTACCTTTGACTTAATGTCCTCCTACTGACACCCTGTATTATTTGCATTGAAAAGTCATTCACATTTGTTCATCTGATATGCGCGCTTGTAGAGCTTAAACATGCATTGAAAAGGAATTAATAAATATTTATGTACGATATATGCATAAAATTCTATGTAATTTCAGCAAAAAAGTCGCCTGAATGTCAATTTTTCCCTTTGAAAAGTAACGTCATTATGTTGCAGCAATTTTGCCTAAGGCATTAAAATGTTGACAAATAAAACAGTGGCAAATGTATGCGATATTACATAGACAAATATATATGTATATATAGAAACACCTCTGATATAAAATATATAGCTATCGCAATCCCTATGGTAAAAATTCACTTATTTTGGGAATTAATGACTAAACAGTTTGGATTTTTCTGCTGATATGTAGGAACCTCCGATATGATTATGTTTCCATTTAAACCTTCCTCTTCTTCTCCATTTCGATATTCTTATTTCGATTTTTATTGTCTACTACCTAGGTGTAGACGACGTTCGACGCATGCGGTGTATCCCTAATGGTTTTCGAAAGCTATTTGGAGATTCTCTCGAAACCTATAAGGACAGCTTTTAAGAAGATGGTTCTCTCCAATTACTCTCTTTTGAGAAACCATATATATCAAGAATAACACTTTTCCAGTGTCGTGTTCGAAATTCGTCTTAAACCCGATCCACCTACGTCACTCTTGAAGTCGCTTGCTTTCTCTATCTGTAATTTTATGTAATTCCAAATATATATACAACCATATAAAAAGCGAATCAACAAAAACTTCGCTCGTGCAGCATTTGCCGCATCAAAGTGACCTCAGTAGAGCGTAAAAGTCAGAACCCACTATTCGCACCCTCAGCGTCATACGCTTCCACTATATCACACCACGAGCCCAACTCTCCATTCGTCTCAATACAAAAAAGTCAAAAGAACTACGCCACTGAGAACGAACGGTGCGCTGCGCCGTTGACTGACTGACAGTTGTCTCGCCTGTCTGCTGCCACATATTGTTGAGTGCTGCGACGAGCGCTATATGGAGAGTGGTTAGAGCCGACGCAACGCCCGGCCCTCCGTGCAACATAATGAAAATGCAATTAATTTTTCCAGCAATTTCTTTCACTCCGACTTCGACGATTGCTGTGCGCTGCTGAGTCAAACGATTGTGCTGCGGCTATTTGTTTTTTGTTGTTGTTTTTTGCTCACCCGCTGCTGCTGCTACTCTGGTGTTGCTGATGTTGATGTTAATGTTACAGCCGTTTCGGGCAATTCTTCCGAACCATTGCCGCAGCTGTTTTTGTGCGCCAGAACAGCTGGTGAATCTGCTTGTTGTTGCTGTTGCTATTGCTGCCTTCTTAATTTTCATGGGCTGCAATATTATGACTGCCTGTCGCAATATTTTTTCGCAATAGAAGCTTCTGCCACCAGTGATGATGCGAGTGATGTTGTTGTTGTCACTGCCTCACTCAACCCAACAGCGTCGTGTCTGTGTCAAGTGGCATGATCACCACTTTCGAGGTGGCATCCACAGCAGTCACACCAACAACAACACCACTCACATTAAATGAGGCAACCAATTATTCGCGCTTATAAAGATTTGCAGTAACAACAACAATAGCAATAGTATTTTATATACCGTTATATATTTTTGTATTAAAGTATTTAGAAATATTTTTTTTTCGTTTTTTTGCCTTGCCTGTGATATTCTTTGCCTCTTCCGCCTGGCTCTGATTTGCTCCGACTGCAGTCGCTGATTAATGCCTATGATTCGCGTGTCGTTTGGTGAATGACCAGCAGGCAAACGGTAGGCAGCGGTACAAATGAAGGAGTGAAGAGAAACATAACAAAAAGCACAAAGCAGACCGAGAAGCGTAGAAAAAACTACGCCTCGGAGAACGCTTCCGCACTCACAGATATCTGTATATGTATTTTCTCTCCATCTCTCTCACACTACATCCTCTCGCTTTGCTCCATCGTTGTCAGTCGTTAGATGTATCAGACATCAGTCGTTCAGCCACCATTGCCACCTTTGCGGTTGTCTGTCAATACCCCAGTGACAGGACCTTCATCTGCGTCTGTCTGTATGCCGCTTTGATTTTTGTAGTCTTCTCTTGCTGTTTCTGCTTTCTCCGTTATATGCGAAACGTTTGTGTTACTACGAGTATATGGATTAAATTGCCGGAAAATTTAAGTGCAATAAAAATCACTCGTTTGTTGAATTGCTGTGGCATTTGCCGTTTTAAATTTGCTTAAAAATGCGTTAGTAATTTTTGATTTTGCTTTGGGGAAGTTTGATTTAATCTATGAAGCTTGGATTTGTGTTTAGAGATTTTAAAATTGTACTAGAGCTCCAATATTGTTGAATAGTCAGATGATGGATTCAACGTTCGTTTTAATAGGGATAATTATTTCTGCATAATGGCACTTTCTATCAGAAATCTTGCGGCAGTTGTAATTTGAAGCCACTGTTTTGTGGTGTTTATAACCAGGCTTGCATTAACTCCAAGGATCTGTGGAACAGAATCCACGGAAAAGACGACTTTCCGTAACTACTTTCAACAATACAGACAAGAAACACCAATTACCGACGAAGAGCTCGTGCGACATCCAGTTCTACATTGCCGCAACTGACTCGGCATTAACTAGTTTGAATCGAAAAGTTGTGAAGTATTTTTTTGTAATATATTGCGAGTTCAGAGTGTGTTTAGATTCACTTTGAACTCTCTTTTAGGAACGGCTTCACCTTTGACTTGTCACAAAAGTGTTAAAGCTTGTCTCAGTCGGTCAAAGCAATGTTTCTGTCGACGAAAGAGCTAAAATGTTTGATTTATTGGGATATCTTTTCCTGTAAACTTTATTTTGATACATTTTTTTCAAACTCATCAAAAAATTCAGTCCAAAAAAGGGAACTCTGAGGATTCCAACAAACTATAGACAAGAATGTGTGGATCATCCCTGGAACAATGTCGTGCTATAGGCTAAAGAAAAACATGATAAATATAACGTTGAGTGACCATCGGCTTCGCTACCGCTACTCAGTTTGGACCTCGTCATCATTGAGAATGAGCAGCGGTTTTGGTTAGAAGACCATTTATTCTTCATTTCTCTAGTGATGACTTTAGGATGGCTAAACGAATGGAATAGAAAGGAGTGAAACAGAATGAAAAATCTTTAGGTAGAACTGAAACCATTCTTGTTTTTCGAAATACCTACTGGAGTACCATAAATAAGGTTCTATATTTAAACCATGGACCTGAACTTATTCCCTATCGTCTAAAATGAGCGAACGTCACGTCAATTGATCTCTTGTATAACTAGGATCTCGATTATCGGCTCGGAGTTGTTAGGGTAGGTAGGTAGGTAGGACATGGACGACTCCTATTTCAGAATCACTCTTGCCAACAGGTGCTACATTGGACTGAGTAGGCAATTGAACAGTAAAGTCCTCTCTCGACGAACCCAAATCAAACTCTACAAGTCGCTTATCATTCCCATCCTGCTTTATGGTGCAGAAGCTTGGACGATGTCAACATCAGATGAGGCGACACTAGGAGTTTTCGAGAGGAAAATTTTACGCAAGATTTATGGTCCTCAGAACATTGGCAACGGCGAATACCGCAGACGATGGAACGATGAGCTGTACGAGTTATACGACGACATTAACATAGTTCAGCGAATAAAAAGACAGCGGCTACGCTGGCTAGGTCATGTTGTCCGAATGGACGAAAACACTCCAGCCTTGAAAGTCTTCGATGCAGTACCCGCCGGAGGAAGCCGAGAAAGGGGAAGGTCTCCACTCTGTTGGAGGGACCAGGTGGAGAGCGACCTGGTTACACTTGGGATCTCCAACTGGCGCCGAAGGAGAGAGAGAAGAGTGACGCACTATCGTCGATTCGGCTATAACCGGCTAAACGGTTGTAACTCCAATCACATACATACACGAGTGGTAGAACCAAAAAACCGAGGTCTTGGATAATTCAGTTAACAGCAGAAGCGCTTTCTGAAGAGACCGACGAGATCACCACAGCAAAATTATATGTCGCTAGTAATGGACACATTTTTCCTTCGAAGAAACCCATTGAATATCGAATTGCCTTCGAATAATATTTTAAATTTTTAATATTATTATTAATATTCCAAAATGCATCCTAACCCACCAAAAAAGTTGTAACGGGTGATTTTTTTGAGGTTAGGATTTTCATGCATTAGTATTTGACAGATCACGTGGGATTTCAGACATGGTGTCAAAGAGAAAGATGCTCAGTATGCTTTGACATTTCATCATGAATAGACTTACTAACGAGCAACGCTTGCAAATCATTGAATTTTATTACCAAAATCAGTGTTCGGTTCGAAATGTTTTTATCGACAAATTTTGTTCAGCGATGAGGCTCATTTCTGGTTGAATGGCTACGTAAATAAGCAAAATTGCCGCATTTGGGGTGAAGAGCAACCAGAAGCCGTTCAAGAACTGCCCATGCATCCCGAAAAATGCACTGTTTGGTGTGGTTTGTACGCTGGTGGAATCATTGGACCGTATTTTTTCAAAGATGCTGTTGGACGCAACGTTACGGTGAATGGCGATCGCTATCGTTCGATGCTAACAAACTTTTTGTTGCCAAAAATGGAAGAACTGAACTTGGTTGACATGTGGTTTCAACAAGATGGCGCTACATGCCACACAGCTCGCGATTCTATGGCCATTTTGAGGGAAAACTTCGGAGAACAATTCATCTCAAGAAATGGACCCGTAAGTTGGCCACCAAGATCATGCGATTTAACGCCTTTAGACTATTTTTTGTGGGGCTACGTCAAGTCTAAAGTCTACAGAAATAAGCCAGCAACTATTCCAGCTTTGGAAGACAACATTTCCGAAGAAATTCGGGCTATTCCGGCCGAAATGCTCGAAAAAGTTGCCCAAAATTGGACTTTCCGAATGGACCACCTAAGACGCAGCCGCGGTCAACATTTAAATGAAATTATCTTCAAAAGGTAAATGTCATGAACCAATCTAACGTTTCAAATAAAGAACCGATGAGATTTTGCAAATTTTATGCGTTTTTTTTTTTTTAAAAGTTATCAAGCTCTTAAAAAATCACCCTTTACATATGTACAGAATTCTTCTTCAACATAAAGGACTTCGATCTGACTGCAATTCAAGGAAGAAAAAACTGTTTCATTGTCTACAAAATGCAAGCGGAAATTGTAAATCTCAGCTGTGACTTGTCAGTAATCGGAGCGGAAATTATTATTTCATTGTGTGGCGGACAATAAAAGTGAAAAATAAAAAAAATGATTTCAAAATATTTTTTTTATTTTAGTTTTTTTTGCTGCATTTTGAATTAGCGAAGAGCGTAAACAAGGAAAAGGCGGACAATGATTCTAGTTAGTGTGTGTGTGACTGTGTGACATGTGTGTGTACAGAGTTCACACTTGAGGCGCAGTGGCACGCAATTGACAGCTAACATCCGTTTCCGTTTACCAAAAATTCGCAATACAATACAATACAAATGCTGAGAGACTACAACTACAACTACAAACAGACACATATAAGCAATTGATTTGCGTGTGTGTTGGTGTGCTTTTGAGGCTGCCATTGTCATTCGTGAGTGTCACACAATGAATGGCGCAAATTATAAATGCACAGCAATTACTACAATAATACAACAACAACAACAATTGTGTATGCTGTACACAATGGAGAAAACCACAAAAGCTTTGGCAAATGCAACTCTGAGGTCTACAATGCCACCAACTGCTGCTTGAAGACGGGACACCCACTACATACACAGACATAGCTGAATTCTAAGATTTGCCTGAATTGACTTCACTTAGCATACGTAGTATATGTGTATGTGGCATGCACCCACCCCACTGCACTTTGGCACTCATTTCGCAGTGATTATAAAATCAAAACACGTCGTTTAATCAATGCTACGTGCAACAGCGTCGCTTAGCTTCGATTGGCTAGTGCAAAGCGCATAGCAAGTTGCATGTATGTATGTATGCATGTCAAGCGTGATTTGGGTGTGGCAAGCCATTTTGTTGTTGTTCTTATTGTTATTGCTATTTCACTGACCTGTCCGCATAGATCATCGCCGCATTGATGCTCTAACACCGAATCACCAAAATGTAAATACGCTTATGCATTTCACCTTCCGCTTGTGTCTGTGTGTGTTCGTTTTGTGGTAAAATTAATTAATTCTTTGCATACGTACAACACACGTCAGTGTCGGTGTGGCAGACCAATGGTTCAACCTTCATTACATTTCGTTGGCTGACAGACACACATACACTAGCTCACTAATACATCGTTAGTTAGTTATGTTTGAAGGTGTGTCAGGTGGTTGCCGCACGTGTTGCTGCCCCAATTGGCCATTTGAGTGAAATTATTAATGCCACAACAGCAAATTGGCAGCTAAAAGATATTGTGTGGGTATATGTGTACTTTTATATTTACAGCTATGTCAAATTTTGGAAAAAAATATTTTTAGTGATTTTTTATGATTTTTGGAAGTATTTCATTGATGTAATAATAATCCCATAAATATTATATTGACTTAAAAAATATGTTATTTTTGTATTTTTATACGAGGTATTATGAATTTTAAAATTCTTCTCAGCATTCATAGATAAACGCATATACAGTTGAAGTTCCATAACTCGAACTGCTAACACTTGAATTTTTCCATAACTCGAACTCTTGAATTGGCAATAAAAGTCAAATTACATACAAATTACCTTCTGTAACTCGGAAACCTCTCTAACTCGAATGAATTTATGAATTATGGTGATTCGAGTTGGGGGAAGTTCAACTGTATTTTAATCTCACTGACTCATAAATAACTAATAGAATCAGAAATGCTATGCAATACTGTCTGGACTCGAGGAAATGAGACCATCGGGACCATTGAGACTCTATCTTCTGTAACAAATGTGTTTTTTCCACATATTGCTTGCTTATTCGTTTGTTGAATTTATATTATTTTCCATTTTATATTCCTTTAATGATTGAAATTTTCGTAAAAACAGTTTCTTCAATCAGTCCAAACCATATAAGGTCCCCATATTATCTATGAAACACGTCAATGACTATCTACACTGGTGTTCAGAATGTAGCTTTCTTGAGAAAGAAAGAAATAATAAAATATGTTGCCAATATAAAACATCAGTGAGGTGAAACTGTCTCTAAAACATCCTTTTTTTGTGACTTCTGAAAGAAATTTACTTAAAATCGATGAAAATAGGATTTCTTGAGAGAACTAACCTAGTAGTAGATCGCATGATTTCAATTTTTGCACAGCTAGGATTGTATTAGAAAGTTAAGAATGGTCAGGGTGAGATTTTGAATCTGAAGATGTTTCTTCAAGTTTCAATCGAATTCAATGCCGACTGAAGTAGGAAGTATTTTTGAAATTTTGAATATATTAAAGACCTAGGGTTTAGAGTTGTAGTTAACATGTTCACAGTTTTGTACTTCATTCATGGTCCAAACATAGATTACGACCCGACGTTATCTAGAGGGATCATCATAAAAGCTAAGACAGTCGGAACATAAATACATATGAACTCTCATACAAAAATGATCATAACGATTAGATATAGAACCTTCAGATTTCAAAACCGATACGACATTTTCAAGAGGGATCGTCATGAAAACTCTGAGAGTCGATCAGTCTTATACAATCATTAACCCTCATACCAAAAAGATGATAACAAACATTGAATCTTCAGATATCAAGACCTTCATCAATGTTAAGGAATGAATAATAAATAATCCGAGCTCCTAGTTTAAGGATAAAAAATATATTGGAACATTATGAAAGCATCGGAGTAACCGCCTTACGACAATTTCACCGAAATCTTACGGCTGAGGATGAAAAAATTTTAGTGCGATTTATTACAGAAATATATTCACGGATATCGACTGAGCCAGTCCAACTTTTGATCCAAAGAGACTGATAATAAACTACAAATAAAGGGTTTTTCAATATGAGCGCTAAATAAAACAGAAGCGGTTTGGGATATCATTAAAATTCTTTATTCCTGTGAAAGTACATTCGATGCCATTATGTATAGAACGCGATTTCTTTTGCATGGTCACCACAGCGCGCTTGCAGAAGTCTCCAAGAAGTGAACCCAATTTTCGCATTCACCAAGTTTGGTTTTCAATAAATCGATTGGAACATTCGCCTTGTGGCTTGTGGCGCCGTCCTGTTGGAACCATATATTGTCCAAGTCCATGACATCCAATTCGGGCCAAAAATATAGCGGTCAGTCAGGACGATTATGATGACCATAAATTGAACTTAGCACTCTTACAGCACTTTTGAGCCCACTGACTCCGCATTTCGGAGGTAAATTTTAATAATTTCGACTCGTCGTTTGCTATCCCTATCAGTCTAATTAAGTAGCGTCTCTTTTGAAAAACATTTTACATAGAATATCCAACAGATAACCCTAAGTTACATATGTTTATATTGTTCAGAACTTAAGTTAATGTCCAATAAAAAATACTGGGTTAGTTTGAACAGAGTGAACCTCGAAATATACTCGAGAACTCAAAATTTTTGGTCGAATTGGAATCAATAATTTTATAAATGAAGACTTCTTGGATAGTTAGGTACAGATTTTCAACATATTCTAAGTGTATTTCAGCACTTATCTGCAGTAATAGAAGCTATATAATTCTAAAATGATTCTGAGAGTCTGTATTACATTAATTCCTAACCTATAAATATAACTGTATTACTACCTGAGTACACCTCCCTCCATTAGGATAGGACCATAGACCAGTTGTGGTCCTTAGCGATATCACGTAGTCCATGAGGAGTAGTCTTCGTTTACGATACCTGCGATTGACGTGGCTTCACTATCGATACCTCTTCCAGATTCTTATACTGTGAGGCCCTGAAATACTGGAGACGTTGCCTTGACCGTGCAGCACAAGCGCACATGAGATGCTCCATTGTTTCTCTGATACCTTGCTCTTGACATTTCCCGCATTCATCTCGATTCGTCAGTCCCATATCTTATGGGGGTGTGCCGCTACCAGACCCAACCCTCCAATATATTAAATTATACCCGTTATGCAACTCATAAAATCAAATAGATATTAACACCAAGTTGTAAATAATAATAGCAAAGCCTTGCAACATGCAACATACAAAGTAAACAACAAATTGCATTTGTCAATTGCTGCATAAATAATGAGATAATACACGTAACATAAGAACTGTCAATAGAGTGACTGACGACAACAACAACAACGATGGGCTAAGTACAGCAAAGCAAGCTGAACGCGTGACCCCAAGCCATGCAAACGCCCAGCAGCAGTCAATGAGATCAAATGCTACAGGAGACACGCCTGAATAGAGAGCGTGAAAGGAAAGAGCAAGAAGGCCAATGAGAATTAACTAAAGTGACAGCATGGCATACACGAGCGGAGTTTGAGGCGTTGGAGCGTAGGTAATTTGACCCTAACTGCACTTTACGTTGCCGCTGTCACTTCTTAACGTTGCTGTCGTGCCATTGTTGCATGTTGCACATGCAATTTATGTACGTGCTACGCAAATCTCAGATACATGTGTATGTCAAAGTAGGAGAGTGTGTGATGAAAATTCATGTCGATTTGCATATTTAATCAAAATTAACATGGCCGATAAAATCAATTACAGCAATGAAGCACGTCCACACACACACACTGGGGAATTTGGCATGCTGTGTGGAGATTGGCGCCTTTGCTGATGAGATTTACATATATCATTGTCCTTGTGTAAATATATACATATTCTCGCATCCGTTCGTATCGTGAACATAAGCTCTGCTGCAAGAAAAAAAAATGGCTTCTTAAGTACACAGACCTCCTGGATGCTGGGCGCTCGTTAATCTGCGCCTTGTTAAGGTCACGCTTCGATTGGCTAAATTCACATACCGGTGTAGTGTTTATGTAACAGGCTGTTACATACATTGAGTATAGCTTAGTGTTTACAAGTACCACTACTCGAGACGGCTCTGAAAACAAGTCGCAATTTGAGCTTGAATTGATGCGATGGGACACAATGTCGTATGAACGATGTGAGATCAAGAGCAATGATTGGTATTGGAACCAGCATAATAAATAATTTAGGGCCACATAGATGTTGGAAATATATTTTAAGGGAAGAAAATCAGCTTAGCATCATCAAAAACTTCTTCAAAATGCCTGTTTTTTAAAGTCAGCTTTTGCTATATCCTTTCATAGCGAAGACATGAACTAAAACTCAACTCATAATAAATCGGGAAAGCTTCTACTATCTCTCTTATTCTAGTATGCAAATTTTCGAACTTAGTTTTACTTACTGTTATCATCGCCAGTGAAGTTAGATGTCTTGGTATTGGCTATAGTTGATTTAAACAATTTATTTGTACATATTAGTCCCCGAAAATGTATATTTATTCTATTTCATTGATCTACTGGATCCAGTTCAACAACATTTTCAAATTTTTGGAAAATATTTCCTACATTTAGGCGCATAACTAAAGAGTTTAACTAAATTTTCGAAAAAATATTGCCTACATTTAGGCGCATAACTAAAAAATGAAACTAATCTCTTTGATTTAAATTTAATAATGACTAATTTTTTACTAGCAATGCTTATCCAAATGAGAGGAGCTCATTTATGTTTATGATTTTCTCGAATAATTAAAATATTTTTGGAAAATTCTATTATAGTAAATCCTTTTTTTGCATAAAGACCCAAGAAGGCTTCTCATTTCAATCTTTTATCTATCTTGTATCGTATAATTCCACAATCTGACCCTCAAATCTCTGCTTATGTCTTTTTAATAGACTGTCAATACGAATTAACTACCCAAAACTACCGCTACTCAAATTCAATACACATATTCTCACATGTATTGCAAATCCAATCGGCTGCCTTCAATATTGCCTTCATTAACTGAATAAAACAGGACAAAAATCTTAGTTAGATTTACGATTATTATCCAGCATTGATATACATATCTAAATACCTCGTGTGAGCATTCAAATATATATAGTGTGCAGTCGTATATTGCCACTCAGCCGTAGAGCTTTTGTTCTGCAAAGGCTTAAGTGGCAGCCAACTGTAAGCATATAAATATCGATAGAGGATTTGGTGGCTAAACGTTGAGTTGGTGAATCACTAAAACGATGAAAATTTAATGAAGTGATATGGCGATGCAACGTCGCGAATTGTGGAGGAATATCGAAGAGGGGTAGACAGGGTTTCTTTCTCTTAAAAGCTTTAAACTTTCAGGAAAAAGCTCTAATAAAAATTCAGCACATTTAGAATTTTCAGATCTTTAAAGCTTTAAGCTTTCTAACAAGAACCGTTTACACATTCAAAATTCTCGCAACCTTTTGAGCTTGAGTTTTGGCTCTCTCTTTCTAAGTACTTTTTAAGTAAATTTATTCACTTTTTTCTTTCACAAAAATTTCCAAATCCTTCAAGTACTAGAAAAGTTGACTAGCCACATCATCCTTCAAAATCAAAAAAAAAGCAAAACTTTCGACGAAAAGCTTTTTTAAAGATCACTTAAGGTTTTTGATCAGATGAGCTTTGATCTAAAGAGCTTTTTAGGTTGATTAAAGGAATCACAGGGCTTTCTTTATTGCAAACTTCAATTCATAATCGTATTATTACAATTATATACAATTATTGTATAAATATATAGACCTTTAAAGGCTTCTGTTACTACTTAATCTCGCTGTAACAGAGAGCTTTCCGTATAGACTTTGGTGACCTGATGAGCTTCAATCAAACGAGCTTTTTAGGTTGAATAATCAAATGAAATTTGACACGGGCCTTTTAGGGGTTCTGCTACCTCTGACCTCGCATGTCAGTATAATTCAGAGCTTTTCATAAGCACTACAGTACTTTTCTGACCTGTAGATTATTATTCAGACTTTTTTAATATTTCTTATTCAAAGTATACTCTTCGCACTTCCATTGCAATTTCCATTTACAATTTCAATAATTTTCAGCAATTTCCGTATTTTTCAAAACCTCGAAACTGTCGTAATAAATTTGAAGTCATAAATTGGACAAACCACAACAACTGCCACACAATTACCAGCGTTTGCAACAGTGCAATGAGAAATTTGCAACATATACATCTTTGGCAACAACAACAATTTTGACTGAAAATTATTATAAAATTTTAACAACCAGCCAACCAACTAACGGAAAAAAACCAACAACAGTTATTTAATTTTTACAGCAACGTCAAAGCAAATGCTACGCTACATAAATATTTCCAGCAATGCCCCAAAGGCAATGGCAATCAGCTGCCTGCCGCATTCAGACCCCCTCACTGCTGACCACATTTTCACCTCCGCACACTTTAACAGCCTGCAGTGCGTTCGTCTGTCCGTCCGTGCGTCCATTGAGCCAGTCATCTATCGTCGAATTTGCTGAGCGTGTGAAAATTAATTAAAATATTCCACGCCATACCAACACCGCTACCAACAAACCGAGAGCAATCCTTTACGCCGCCGCCGCCGCCATTAGACTTGCCGTAAAGCCAGGCGGTCGCCAGTCAGTTCGTCAGTCAGCCGTTCGGCACGAATATTGTAGTGAAATTTCATAAAACTGCAGCAGCACGACGGCATAACTGAATTTTAATTGAACGCAATCAATTCGATTTATTTCATTTCATTACATTTTTATTGGACGAAATAAAACGAGAAATATGTAGCGCTGTGTAGAAGACGGGCATTACAATGTCTGGGATTGGAGTTGTAGTAGAGAGTCTATTTTAGGCGCCAGCTCAAGACAATGGCGCGTTATCTAGAAAGTATTTGACAGGTGTATCCGGCGAATTGCTCAAGAGTTCACGCTTTCCCGTCACTTTTTTTATGTCCGGCTGCCTTCAAGCTTTGTCTATTTGTACTCCAGTTGATTCTCAGCTACTGTCTATGTCTTCTCCCGGCTCTGTCTAACTGTTTTTATGTCATTAATGAATTTCATAAATTTCTCAATTTGCATTATTCGCGCAGACAAAGCGCTGGGTGGATGAGAATCTGCAATACTTTTGCATAAGGACCCATTAAAATTGATTAAAAGTAAAGTTGTAAGACAAATAAACGCAGTTGGCTGCAAATTTTTGAGAAGTTTAATTTAAATGGATTAAAGTTTTAAGACGGAAATAAAGTTTAATTATAGCTATGTGTGTAATCCTATCAAATTGACATCTATTGAAGTTACATTAAATTCCTGAATTCTGACGCAGCACATTCGGCTGGTATTTCGGAGCAATAAAGTACGAATACTCAAATACTCTCTCTCTCTCTGAGCATATGATTTGCTACCATCCCACTTCCTTGCATAGTTTTCGGAGTTAAGTTATTTGACTTTTCACTCATTAGCGCGTATATGTGTGTACTTCTCAAACGGGTTATATAAATAAGTTTACAAAGCTTATGTGGATTTGTAAGACAAATTCATTGTAACGCATCTTCAAGGCTAATTATAAATATGCCAAGAAATATATATTACATAATGTTAAACATTCTTAAATATTAAGTTGGCAAATATCCCTTCCATTTTTTTCTCTTTATTTAATGCTTTATAAAAAGTGTTACAGTGATCGGATTTAGTTCAAATATGTGCCGTTTCATTCGATCATATGTTTTCAACTAGATGGCAACTTCATAATACCCGCCTCGTAGAAGCCCCCCTCCTTATTTGCGAAGAACTTGGACAGCAACCTTTCACAAGCCTCTTTTGAGTTCAACTTTACACCACTAAAGGCGTACGCCATGAACAGGAACAGGTGATAATCACTTGGCGCTATATCCGGGATGTATGGTGGATGCGATAATACCTCACATCCGAGCTCCCGTAGCTTCTGACGAGTCATCAACGAAGTGTGTGGTCTGGCGTTGTCCTGGTGGAGCACTACACCCTTCCTATTGGGTAGTTCTGAACGCTTCTGGTCGATCGCCTGCTTCAAGCGGTCCAGTTGTTCGCAGTAGATGGTGGAATTAAGCGTTTGGCCATATGGAGTAGCTCATAAAGGATGATTACCTTCCAATCCCACCAAACACACAGCAAAACCTTCCTGGCCATCAATCCCGACTTGGCCACTGTTTGGGACGATACACAGGCCTTCGACCAAGACCGTTTTCACTTGATATTGTCTTATGTGATCAATTTTTCGTCAGCAGTCACCAGCCGCTTCAAAAATGGGTCGAGTGCGTTCCGTTTCAGCAGCATATCGCAGGCGTTGATTCGGTCCAGAAGGTTTTTTTGGGTCAAATCATGCGGCACCCAAACATCTATCTTTTTTGACTCCTGGGCGATGTCACATGATGCCACATGACGGTCTATAATCCAAGATGTTGTAAAATTTGAATTATGATTGTCAAGACCAAGTGTATTTAGGATCTTCAAAGACTTCTTTTGACAAGCTAGCTGCGAAGCTTTCGTAGATCTAAGCCACTGAGAGGATATAGACGAATTCATCTTATGATATTTATGGCATTTACGACAGTGAACTTGTTGATCTATAAACAACTTGTAGTATCATATCGGTTCACACATCACTATAAAGACTTCGAAGACGTGAATTTTATTAAGAATATCGCACAACTGAGTGTGCTCAACAATTCTAAATTGAGCTCTGGTTAGTTTAGGTAGAACAAATTGTCTTGGAAGCAGTTACGATTTCATAGATGATGATTATTTTGGCCGGTTCTGGATCTATTACACTTCTGTTTTCCTATTCTTAATGATTTTGTGAATTTAAGCATTTCGTTCAAGAGGCTTTCAAGTGTATGTTACTCAACTTTATCCCACCAAACAACAAAAGAGTATATATATTTGTATATAGACCCACTATAAAATCTACCAACCAACACTTAAACACTTCAAGATTTACGTACACTTTAAAAAAAACCGCAATACCCAGCCGCTGCGTACACGAGAATTCAATTTGGGTAAACTCATAGGCCGATAAATAAAAGCTTGTGGAAATTAAACACTCAACCGAGCTAAGCTGACAAATGGAAAATCAATGTTAAAGCCAGCCAACAAATGGGTAAATAACACAGAGGTATGTAGCAATGAGTACATATGTGTGCTTACAAAAAGTAACACTTTAAAATGAACTTTAAGCTCAACTTGAAGCGCTTGCGAAATAAAAACTTGACATTCACTAACGCAAAACACTTAAGCGCCGTACTATAAAGAAGCGGCGAGAAGGCTCAATTTGTTAGGAAAGGTTAGGAAAGAGTGTTTGGAGGAGTTTTGGAGACTGGGTGTCGGTAGTAAAATAACAGTTAGCAGTGAATATGTGTAAATTTCATAGCTTTATTGTGTTGCATGTTTACATATGGCTGTCTGTATGTACGATATGTATATCCCGCTGTATATTTTTGTTTCTCGCTCCATCTATTTGCTTTTGCTTTCCCACAATAATAAATATTTCGCAACGCTTGTAGCGCTGGTGTAAATCCTCAATTTCAAGTCAAATACCGCAATAACAACAAACACTACAAATACAACAAATATTTCTGCAACAGTGGTTTACGGTAAATATGTGGTGGCAGATTTTATACGGTGTTAGATACTATACACACACATATATGTACATATATATATACACTTAAGCCCTTCAGCAGCAACCTTGGCTTTGGTAAATCTCATGCAACAATTCAATTGTTAAACACACGCGCAAACGAGTCACCAGCGTCCTTGGCAGCCGGGAAGAAGGCGGAGGCGAGAAAAATCCTTGCGGAAAATGCGACTACAGTAGATCTAAGAAAGAACTACCTATTGTAACGACAGTACTAGTTCTAGCTTAATACCTAGGCAATGCGTTCAACTGTCCACTTTAACACTGAGATGTCATTGGCGGTGGCAATTATCATCCAGTGCATTACTTTGTAACTCGGCTTTCACCGGTTCCACAGTGGACAGTTGTTAGATAGTTCCATTTGATTGGTTCTACGGCATACATTTTTAAGATAGTCCCAAACTAGTGAATTCAAAACTAATTTAGTTGCAATAAAACTCTACCATAACGATTAATTTTGAATTCATTTGTAATTTATTTATTTACGAAAAAACGTCGTAGAAATATTTATACATGCAGGTACAGTTTAGTTGTTTCGTGTGAAAAAGGTTACATTACTTCAATTGAATAAGTACATGTTTTTTATGAAAATGAATGAAAATTATAATCAAATTATGTAGTTTTTGAAAGGGACACCATTTTGAAATTTATCTTTTTCTGCATCCTAATAGCCTTCCGTAGGTGATTCTCCGCAACAATTACATTGGGTAATTGTGAAATCGAATCTATGCATTGTATAGAGAGAAAACATTAATTATATATGCAGATTTAATTGATTTAAAACTAATATTACTAACCTAGTAGGACATCTAAAACTTTTCTTAGGACTTTAACCTTTTTTTACCATGTGTCCCATCTACATTGTGGCTTAAAACTATACTATCGCTCAGTATGTTTTAAAGTTGCGTGTAAAATTTTGGTGAACACCTCTTAATAGTAGAAACCTGTTAAAAAGAGAAAAAAATTATGAACGTTTACGTTTTGTTAATATCTATTACACTTAAAAATTTCGCGATTTTCCAAACAAATATGTTCCTCCACATCCCTCTCTGCAGCGGGAAAAAATCTGCTATGGGGGCACCCATTTCGTCCACAAATGAAAATAAAAAGTTTTCTAAGCTATCTGGTTTTTTTGACCCTACATATATTCCTACAGGAAAAACTGAAAGGTTTTTAACATTAGTAACTCTTAATAATATTGGCCAAACGTGAACTTTTAAACAAAGGTAAACCGCCAATATTAATATCCACCGAAATGAAACTGTGCTTTACCAAAACTTTTGCTGCTTTTAATAATTGTTTTTTCACACCGTTGTGACAATAAAATCCAGACGAGACATTTGTTATTATTGCCCGCTGCTTATGCTTTGCAAGCAACGTTTTCGCACTTTGTGGCAACAATTCTTCAAAACTTTTCCGCGAAGGTCTATATTTTAGAAACCACTGCGTTACTTTCTCCTTTAAAGAAGGTTGTGTACTTGCAGATTGTTCACTTAATACATTTAATACTACATTTGAATCACTCGCCACATCACCTTCCACAATCTTATGTTTTTATTTAATTTATACTTACAATTTTCGGAATTGTGGAATTTTCCAGACTGTTGAGACGCATTTGTTAAATTGAAATGTGAAGATGGGTTAGGACAGCTGTTTTTAAAGATGGGCGATTATCGATATTTTACATTAGGCTCGATACATTCAAATGTATCTCATTGCATTCTAAAGCAACCCATTCGAAACCACATTCAAATTGATACATTCAACTGTCTTTTGCTGCACTCTAAAGCAACCGGTTCTGATCCTCATGCGAATTGATTGCCGCAAAACTGTATTTTTTTAGGACCGGTTCTCAATTTTTCTGCAGGGATAATGCAATGCATTACATTTACACTCATATATGTATATGTGTGTGACTGTGTGTGTGTGTGTCAGTCAGCTAAATCATCGTCATCGGCACCTTCAAAGCATTATTCTTCGTTTACACCTCGCTGCTGGCTTCAAGCACTTTTTTGCTGCGCTTCAAGTTGATTTTCTTCAATGAAAACGCACAACAACAACAAGGAGAGTGGTATATCCACAACAACAAGCCAAACACTTGCCGAACAAAGTGCGCTTTTCGGCAAATGGCAAAAGTGTGTTTAAAACTGACTTTCATCGAAATCAAGCAAAGTAAGTCAACATCACTACCACCTAAGCACCATAATAATCACCTCTCCACCATCAACACCAGCTCTCCACCTACCTCACCTCCACCTCTACGCCCACATCATATACAATTTGTATCCTGTTTATAGCAGTGCATTTAACCCCAATTGAAATCCGTTAGCAAACTCAGTTTGTCTGATGCGCTACAACAACAACAACAACCCACCAAAAGCCAACAACACAATTGACAGACATTTTACAAGGCATATTGACAGTCAAATAGAAATAGATGGGAGGTAGATAGACAAATGTTATACGCATTTGATTTGGATTTTGGGGTAGCAACAACCGTTAGGCGGACTCAATTCGGCTTTGGCTTTGCTTTGCTTGGCTTGCTATCAGTCTAAACGATCGTTTGCCGTCAATGTTTGTTTTTCAAATTATTTACCAACGTTTGCGAGCGATGATGATGATGACAACAACAACAACAAGAGCAAATAAAAAATTACAAAAACAACAAGCAGTAAAAACAAAAAGTCAAACAGAATTCGTTGCACTCGGTTGCTGTCGATTTTGGTGTCGATGACGTTGATGATGTTGTTGCTCAATGTTTAATGACACCAGGCGAGGTGGTGAGGCTGGTGTTAGTGTTATCGAGGATGATGGTGGTCGATAGTATTGCTGGAATTGCTGTAGATTCTTTATAGTATAAACATATATTTGTTGGAAAATAGACTAATTTAAAGAGCTTTGGTGTTTCATATGTTTAGGTTAGGTTAGGTTACTGTGGTAGGCTAAAAAGCCACACATAGACCAGTTTTGGTCCTTTGCGCTACCAGATGGAGTGCAGTCACGTAGTTAATGAGTTGTAATCATCCTTTATAATGCCTGCGCTTGTTGCGAATTTCAAAAGGCTTTGTGGCTTGACCAACGAAATCTCTTCCAGATTAACGTGATGTGTAGTCCCCAAATGCTGAAGCCGTTGTCTTGATAATGCAGGACATTCACAGAAGCGGTGCTCCATTGTTTGTCTGGTGCCTTGCTCTTGACATCTTGACATTTCTTGCAGTCTTCGCGATCTATTAGCCCCATCTTGTAGGCGTGTGCCGCCACAAGACAGTGATCAGTGAGTATGCCGACCATATTCCTAGATTTGCTTCTATCGAGCGTCAATAGAAATCTTGTGTACTTCTTAACTACCGCCTTACACATAACTTTTGCCATTTTGCATCCTGGTATATTCTTCCAGCGCGCTTTGAACTTTTTTTACCAAGTTTCTGTCTAGTTCATCATATAGACAGTGTATAGGTTTATCTACGCTGATCATGCTTTCGGATAACAGTTTTACGCCTCGTTTGGCAATCTCGTCCACTATCTCGTTCACCTCTATGCGCTTGTGGCCTGGCACCCAGTAGAATTGAAGTCGCCTATTTCTGGCGACATCATCTACTGCTGTCCTACCACGCAAGACACTTTTGGCCGATGTGCTGAAGAAAGATATTGATTCCTTGATTCCCGCCTGACTGTCTACGTATATGTAGACTTTAGAGTATCAGTTTTTCCAATTGCAAACACCTCCTGGTGTTTGTGGCCAAGTTTTATATACAGTTTAATGACGTATTCGGTATTTCGCTTCAAGTTCAATAATTTATTAATAATTCCAGAAAATGTTACAAAAAAATTTTAGGTTAGGTTAAGATGGTTATTTCGGGATTACAAGAACATAGACGTAGAAAAAGAATTCTAACTTGGAAATCTTATTAATAATAGAAATACATAAATTTGTTACACTACAAAAATATTCCTACCTTCCAAGACCTCTGCTCTTTAAACCAAAACCCCTTAACATTCCTTACTCCACTAAAATTGTAGCCACAAAAACCTGCCTTTAGCCACGTCAAACGCAATCAGTTTAAAGCCAATTAAACTCAATAAATTTTGTTCGACAAACAAACAACAAAAACAACACACAATCAGCCGATACACGTAGCAGTTTAGACGCTTGGAGCAACAAACCCGAAAACACACACTCATACATACAACATCCACATGGTGTTTCCTCGTAATTCTAAACGTGTTGATGAAGCATCTCTAAACAATTTGCGAAACTATTTTGCGTGTATTCATTTGCAAATTCTTTGCGAAGCCCGGAAAAGTTCGAAGTTTGGCGGTAAAATGGCAATTTTCGCACAAAAAGTGATGAGAAAGTGTCCCAGACATGGAGTCAACGAGGTAGTGGTGGAATGTTGGAGGTTTTGAGGCAATAAATAGACAACAACAACAACCGTGAGATGTCTAAATTTAAACTAGACGCTGCTGAGTGAATTGCTGACGGCAAAAAGTCTATCTTGAAGTTTGTTTGTGCGACAAACTCATTAGTAGCGCCTATAAATATGCAGTAACTTTGGAGTTTACGAAAAAATATATTTTTTGAAATATGAAAGGTGCTTTTAGGCGACAGTCGATAATTATTGAGCAATATAGACTTAATACTAATATAAAGAATGAAAGAAATTCGATTTAAGTCATGAGTGTTGTCTTTATTTAGTCTCAAAAATTCAGAGAAAAATATTTACCTCTTCTCCTGTGGTAAAAATTCAATTTCCCCCTCAATTACTTAATTGGCTCCCAAAAACACACTAAGCATGCCTTTCACTGCCGCACATAATTAGAGAAAAAGCACAGTTAAGTAACTGCAGAGCCGTCCAAAGAACTTAAGAAATCGTATGTTGTAAAGAAATATTATTTCGCCGAAAATCAGCAGAAAATGTTTGTAGGAAAAACCACTTTGAAAGCGAAAAAAAGTTCATTGAAATCTTTGCAACGTGGCTGACAACAAAGTAACAACACACAGGCGCACACTCTTCACAGAGTATTATCTAAAAAAAAGTATTAAAAACACCACTGAGTCTTCAGTACACATGTATGAGTATCAGCTCATTGAAAGATAAGGCCAAACAGTACATAAGCTCATATGTAAGGTTGATATGTGTCGCTGGACACAGTCTACGGGCCCCAAACAGCCACTTGGCGTTTGCAGACACAAGTCGAAGCGATAAAAATTACACACAGTTGAAAGAAATATGAGTGGGTGGCAAAAATTTGGCAGTTCTGCGTGAGAGTGTGGTATATTAGGTCTTGGTAGACACTTAGAGTTCATCGTTACACTGATTGTAGATCATTGAGATTTCCTGTTAGAAATCAATGTACTGGATTATTATCTCAAAACGGGAGCTAAACTGACTGGAGTTAACTTCTTTCCCAAACTACCATAAGACTAACGTGAGCTCTAATGGAAGCTTCGGAGATCCCAAAGGCTAAAATCGGTGCTTCGCTGTTAAATCTTACACACCATTTCGCTTTCACCTATTAAAAAGCCAATAAATGTTTGGTACTTTGCTTCTAGGTAACGGACATCTACTTTGAATATTGAGCAGTAAACAATCTCAGAGAAACCCTAAAGTTAATATAGGGTTTATTTTCAAAGCTTATTCGATGAGAAAAGTAAACAACAATGACAATTATAGATTTTAAAGTTTGAATATAGGTCTTATTAGTAATTCAAGGCAGTTTCGCCTAAAAGTATACTTCGAAATATTTTTTGTTTTGTTACAGTTAGTCAAAAGTTAGAGATATATAATAAATTTATTTTTCTCAGATGAAAAAAGTAGTCAATAATGACAATTAGCGACTTTAACTTTGAATATAAAACATCCTAAGGCAATATCGCCTAAAAGTATGCCTTGAAAATTTAATTTTGTGTAAGGGTATAATAAAAGTTAGAGTTATAAAGTAAATGTCTTCATCTTAGATTAGAAAAGTAATTAGCATTGATATTTAGAGCTCTCAAAGAGCCTATATAAGCAATTCAATGTCAAATCGCCTAAAAGTATACCTCGAATGATTTTTTTTTTCGATGGCAACTAGAGGCTTTAAAGTTTGAATATAAAACAACTCAAGACAATACCGCCTAAAAGTATGCCTTGAAATTTAAATTTTGTGTGAGGAGTTAGAGTTATAAAATAAAGTTCTGCTTCTTAGATGATAAAAGTAATTAACATTGGTATTTAGAGCTTCCAAAGCTTGAATTTCGCCTTTATAAGTAATTCAATGTAAAATCGCCTAAAAGTATACGTCGAAAATTAAAATTTATGTGAAAATATAAGAAAATTATAACTATGTAAAAAATTAAAACTAAGTGAAATTATAACTAAGTGAAAAAGCTTTCGGGAGAGCTACTCTTAACAAATTTCTAACCTCACTTTTCACTGCAAAGCAAACTAATTAACCGCCTCGCTACTTTGTAGCGCCACGATAAGAGTCACTTCAGCGTTCACTTGTCTAATGAATCGGACAAGTTTTCTCGAGCAAAGCAAAAGTAGGCAAGAAGCGACTCAAAAGAAAAGTGATACACCAACTTGAGTATATTAAACAAAAAATTATTTTAACAAAAAAGCCACTAGCCTGCGCACACCTACACAGATAAATATATATATATGTATATGTTCTAAAATCACAGCCAATTCCTTTGAATTTGAAAGCTTCTCCTCCTTCACTTTTACACACACACACACTCAAGCAGCTTTCACTAGGCGTCCATTGCGGTTGTTACGGCTCTATTCAATTTGCTCAGTCTGCTGCGTTTCGCAATCAGTGTTGCAGTCGCATTAGACACATGCAACAACAACAAAAACAAGCTAGCACTGCAATGTCACATATCCTGATATATGGCTGTACATGCATGAAAATCCTCGTTGATACGTGACCAGACGCCCACACCGTCCACGTGCGCTGAGAAGTAGCTTCTTCTTGTGGTCAGTTGAATTGTACTTTTTTAGTTTCCGACAAGTTTTTGGTGAAAAGTCGGCTTTTTGCACGTTGATTTTTACTTTTCCTGCTTAGTTTATTTATTTCTCAGATTGGCTGCGAATCGTAAGTCGCCAGTTGAGCGACAGTAAGTCGTCTTGACCACTCGACCAATGCGAGGCGTGTTGTCGTTGTTGTTTGTGTGTGTGGGTGTGTGGCGCTGCAATGTCAACGACGTGCGGCATGTGAATTTTTATCTGCTGTCGCATGCATTTCCTTGATTACGAGCGCCAAAGAAAACTCGCTTTGTCTGCGCTGTTGGCTGGCGGAAATGCGCATCTAAGTAGCTGCAAGAAAGTTTCACTGTTCACAGTTATGTTCAAGTCTATATTTGTAGATTTTTGCTCAGACGCCTACTCAGCAGCTTCTAATAATAATTTTGTTGCCATAAATATTTGTGCATTCAAGCGTTGCTGCATTTAATCAGAAAGTTTGCTGGAAAAAAAAATTACATTTCACTCAAAGTATCCTAAATATTACGCAGAACTTTCTTCAAAACCCATTTATGTGTAAATATTTGCGAATTTCGCAAGAGTATTAATTTCATTACAACTTCTCTAAGCAGTAAGTTGATTAAAAGTTTGCTGCATAATTTGTTAATTTCCGTTATTAAATTTGGGCGTGATTTTTTTTTCAGTTCAAAATTAATAAGACGCTCGAAAATTGCCTCTCAGCACAGCTTAATCTCAAAATTCATACGCTCTCTGGCCTAACCCTTTACCGCAACCCCCTTTCAATATGAAATTGAGGCTCTTTAGAACAAGCTAATGAATTGTTATTGTTTTTTTTCTCTTTTCCATCGCTTTTTTTGCTTTTTTCAGTTTTTGTTTTGCCACTTGTCTATTGCGGCTTGGCGCTACCCCGGAGCACTGTGGTTGAGCTCGTTCTTCTGGTAATTTCATATTATCTAACCGTCCGCCAACGAAACTTAAGTCGAAAGCTGTTATAATTAAAACTCATGCACTTAATTATGCTTAATTTAATGAGTTGCCGTTGAGTTCGTTGGGCTATGGTGACTGCGGGAAATGAGCTACAGTTGGAAAAAAATACAAGCGAATTTTATGAGTATCAAAAATCAATTTTTAAGTGGAAAAAATAGTTAGGTTTTGGGTTCTAAAACAGCATATCTGTAGATTTTCGAAAACCATTTTCCGAAATTGCGAAACTTTGGCGGATATCTATACTAGCACAGCAGATTTTAGAAGATTGATCGACTTTTCAGTTTTATATCACATTTCAAAAACAATCAGTCCATAATTTTAGATTCGATCCTAATCCACTTCATGAGAAGAATGCAGGTCATGTTCATGTTCCAATGCAGGTCAGCTTTCCGATATTTTTTCAAGATTTCGGTTTTCATCATAGAGTTTTCACAAAACTGGGATTGGCACCGCTCTTATCGACAATACTTCATCAACTAGAATCATTATAAATACTAGTCTTATCTATTGATCTGTTTCTTTATCAGTACCACCATATTTTGGGATGTTCCAACAAAAGACTTTTGCCTACTTTGATTTTAAGAACTTTCCATCACCTCGGATTCAGGATCTTGATCGCTAGAATCAATTAAATGAGCTCATTGATCACTAAATGTGAATATTTTAAAAGAGTTTGGCTCTTTATGTGGAGCTTTAGCAATGTTGGCTTATATTAGGTAGGTAAATATGTCCCCTCCGCTTTTTTGCTCTTTATTCAATGCTTTATAAAAAGTGTTACAGTGATCGGATTTAGTTCAAATATCCAACGTTTCGTTCGATAATCTCTCTTCATCTAGATGGCAACTTCATAATACCCGCCTCGTAGAAGCCCCCCCTCCTTATTTGCGAAGAACTTGGACAGCCACTTTTCACAAGCCTCTTTTGAGTTCAACTTTACACTACCAAAGGCGTACGCCATGAACAGGAACAGGTGATAATCACTTGGCGCTATATCCGGGATGTATGGTGGATGCGATAATACCTCACAACCGAGCTCCCGTAGCTTCTGACGAGTCATCAACGAAGTGTGTGGTCTGGCGTTGTCCTGGTGGGTCACTACACCCTTCCTGTTGGTCAATTCTGAACGCTTCTGGTCGATCAACTGCTTCAAGCGGTCAAGTTATTTGCAGTAGATGGTAGAATTAAGCGTCTGGTCATATGGGAGCAACTCATAGGGGATGATTCCCTTCCAATCCCACCAAACATACAGCAAAATCTTCCTGGCCGTCAATCCCGGCTTTGCCACTGTTTGGGACGATTCACCGGCCTTCGACCACGACCGTTTGCGTCATGCGGCACCCAAATATCAAGCTTTTTTGTGTATCCAGCCTTCTGCAAAGGTTAAAAATGGTTTGGTGACTAAATCCCATCTCCTGGGCGATGTCACATGATGCCACATTCCGGTCTAACTCGATGTTTTCCATGATTTGATCGGTATTCGTCTTCACAGGTCTTCCGCCGGCTGGCTTATGCATGGTGTCGTCTTCACCCGCTCTGAATCGTCGAAACCATTTCTCCGCAGTTCGAAGTGATAAAGTACCATTCCCCAAATCACCATTAATCTCTTTAAAATAGCGCGAATTTCGGCGTTAGTCAACTCCATGATTACACGTCTATACGTCAAGACCTTTCAAATATGTATAGTATTACGAGCTCTGTAGCGCTTTATACATAGTCGCGAAATTCAAAAGACAAAAAGACGAGGGAGAAGGGAGATATTTGCCAACCTAGTATTAATTAAACTTTTTGCGAATTCATTCGATCGATGTATTTAATTGGAGTTCTCAGCCATTTTATATAATTTTATTACTGTAAATTTCAGTGTTAAAAAGTCGGGTACTTTTCAACAACAATTCAGCATGAAAATATGTAACTTTCTTCATAAAAAAATCTTAAACATTTTCGGCATTACTGAATTCAAAATTGTCCATTAAAAAAAAACAGTTTTTCATTTGAAGCTATCATTTTTATCCCAATTGTTGACTTCCTCCATGGCAATTTATTTACCTTTTTACTCAAATATTAAATTGACTATTTACGATTTGCATTTTAAATTCCACGCTTTTTTAGCATTTTTCCCACTAAAATCCGCTTATTCATGCGACTCGTGCCACTATCCATCATTCCCCAAGCTGCTGCTGGTATTAATTTAAATCCAAATACCCAAATTAATTTAACTCCAAAAGTTAAGTCGAACGGATGGAAAAGGTAAAACAAAATCGCATGTGAATTCCGACAAAAATTGGCTCACAGCAATATTTGTCATGCAAAGTGTTGATGAACTGCAAACGGCACTAAGTAGATTTATGAAATAAAATATGGCTTTATGCTTGTATTGTGCAACTTTTTTATTTTAGCTGAAACACAAAATAAAACCTGAAAATTACACTCATGTGCAAATACGAATCCACACTACTGATAAATTCCTACAAAAGCATATGAATATGACAATAATTGTTTTTTGAGTGGCGCTATGCAAATTTCGTTGAGCTTGATTAGTTCTAGTTAGAGAACAAACTTCCAATTTTAAATTGTTTAGTGAATCCTTTATATATAAATTACTTGATCTGATACTGATCGTTAAAACTAGTTTCGTTTCTAATTTTATGCATACTTTTGGGCGTTGATCAAATTTATAGGAAATTTCGTTCGTTCAACGGTGTATTGATGGACTTCTCAGGTGGTTTATGATATTATATTCATATTATTTATATGTTGAAAGAGTCCGAAAGTTTTCTTAAGACCTTAAGACTACAAGCGCTGTATACCATGACAATTCCATTTTAAATCTCCGACTGTGATCCGACATATTTTCATTGTTTTATTAGCTCTGTGGCTAGTCATTTAACATTATCCACAACAAATCGGTATTCTTCGAAACACCGTAATGTTTTGGACATTTTTGAAATAACTGTTCAATGTTCTAAATTATGCCTTGTGTTAAATTTTAGGTTTCTTTTGAGCTAGCTTTTGGTACATTTGCCGGTTGTCTCAAATCTTGACATCGGACTTCAGAAACTCAACTGCGCTGGATCATTTTGAGTACAAAAATAAGCGACTGTTGCAGAACTGAGCTCGAATATCTGTTGACTACTGTCTTTCAACGAACTCACCAATTACGGAGGCCAAAAGGGATATTTTTGATGGAAATTTGAATATAGAAGATTCTAAAACTCGAGTATAACCCTCAGTATTCGGAATCATTCATTTGAAAGTTTTTGGAGAGTTGATTCCTGTTTAATAAATGTAAGACCAGCTAGACTGAAGATGGCGTCGAGGTTTTGAATCTTATTTCTGATTAACAGTCATAATTAACTATTTTGAGATCCGATTCCAGGAATCTAACCCTACAAGCTTTTGAAGTTTTATATGGCTTCAAAAGCTTCGAAGCTTTGTAGCGCAAACAGAAACTTCGACCTTGCTTAAGAAAAACGCATACAACTCATATGGTAAACATAAACATGGTGTGTTCAAAAAATAACGGGAATTTCAAAAATTAAAAGCTCAGCCTCCATATTTGCCAGACATGACTCCATGTGACTTTTTCCTGTTTCCAAAAATAAAGAGAACCTTAAGGCAGTTGTCTGCTTTAGAAGCCGAAAAAAAGCGTTTTTTTAGCAATATTTTTTGAAACGGAAGGAAATGATTGCGATAAACGGAATTTTAAGACGATAGTGTACTATATTTAAGACTTAAAAAACAATATTTATTAGTAAAAAAAATTGAAATTTTTTCAAAGTTGTAAGTATTTTTCTGGAGCGCCTGGAGTCTGCACTTGTAAATCGGTGCCGATGATGGAGGTCGTGCGATGCATCTGAAATAGTCGAACCAAATTTTTTTTTAATTTTTATAAGTTTCTTTTCTTTATGAACTAAAAAAATACCGAAGAAGTTATAAAATTCGAAATTTTTCGATGTTTGAAAAAAAATTCACTTTTTTTAAGAAAAAAAATTACTTTAAGTTGCAGAACAAGTAGTTTAAATAATACTTTTGTCCAACTTTTTAGTTCAAATAGAAGATACTATAATACTGAAGCTAGATCTCTTTGCTTTTTTTTCGATCGGACATATATTCTTTTTGCCATCGCCGGCACCGTTTTCTAACACTTGTGTAAATGAAAACGCGAGAAAACGCGCTTTAAATTTTTTGGAGAGCATTCGCACCTGCTCGACGCTCGGCCACTAAAACTGCTCTAGCTTTGAAAATATGTATGTCGTATTGGCCTCTGGAATTTTAAAGACATATTCTTGCATAGTTTTGGAAGAGGTTTAAAACAAAACAAAAAAATCGATTTTTTTGAATCCTGTAAAGCAGACTACTGCCTTAACCAACCGTCGTTTTACAAGCATACAGAAATCGCAGGAAGCGCCAAAGGTTATTTCAAAAATCGTCTTTGAGAAGTGTTTCGACGATTGGAAGAAGCGCTAGCATAAAAGCATAATAATAAATGTAGACTACCTTGATGACGACAACATTAATGTAGAAAAATGAAAAAATATTTTTTTCAAAAACTGAAAATTCCCGTTATTTTTTGAACACACACCGTATTTCGACTTATGCAACCACATAGCTACTTCCACTAAATTCATATGGATTTTCCAGCTGCACTTTTTCGGCTTGAAGTTCATTCATAATTTGAACGGTACAAATGTTGGCCAACAGTTTTTCAAACGATTTTTTCTCTTTTTGACTAAATCTTTCTACTTTTATTTGCTTTTCACTCTTCTACTCTTTTCATCATATTGTTTTTGTTATTTTCTCGTTTTTTTTTTTTGTTTTTTGCCTGCGGTTCTCAACGATTTTATGCGGTTTCATTAAATCGGCTTAGACACTTTTGCTTATGCCAACTGTGCGCAGAGCGTGTGCCACTCGCCAATTCTCTCAGGCAGCCACCCATATACTCACTCACACACACGAGTGCGAGTTAATGAAAGTATTTACTTTCACATTTCTTTTTATCACACATTTTTTCTCTGCTCTACTCATACTTTTTTCTGTTTAGCTCAGCAAATATTCATAATTTCTGCTTGCCACGCGTGCCACGCCGCTTTAAAGCCGCACAAATTTGCATATTTCATTACGAAAACCCGAAAAAGGAAAATATGAATGTATGAAAGTATCATTGCTGTGGCATTTTCTGGTTGGAGTAAACGACAAATTAATTATAATGCGACCGCAGATTTGCCACTCATTTCACATATGAATTCGCCAAATGGCCACACAGTCAACTCGTCATTTGGCAGCGAAGCCAAGCTGAGTCAAGCCAAAAAAAGGATCAACAACAATAACGGCAACACGTTAATGAATATGAATCTGTGAGGAGAGTAGTGTGTAGTATGGGAAGACCACAGCAGCCGCACCAATTCTATGCCACACTGTTCGGTGGTCAAAAAGTAATTTAATTTGTACTAAAAGTCAGCAAGCGGGCGCTGTGCGGGGGAGTACACAATACATATAACTGTACATAGAGAGATACAAAAACTCATTTCATGGGTCAAAAAGCACAATCTTCCAGTTTTTGTACAACTGACTTTTTCAGCGCTTAACACAACTAGCTGCACAACTGTTGGTTAGCAAGTGGCTGTAGAAGGGCGTCCAAATCCCGGCATACAACTCGTACATCATACACAACGCTTTGTTCTTGCCATTCCACTGCCGCATATGTAGTTAGTTAGTGTGGCCAGGTGTCTTTTTCCCCCCTCCTCTTTGGCAATCAAATCCTATTAGTTGCGTTTGCAACTCGATTTCGGCCACTCAGTGGGAGTTTCTTGCCATGCTGGTGGTCTGCTTCATCTACGTCTTTTTTTTTGTGTGCGGTTTTATTGGTAAGCACATTTATTTGGCAAATTAATACTCAAAAAGGTAAATCAAAGCCGATTTGAAACAATAAGCGCAATGAGCAACAGTCGCAAGACATTTGTCTCTAAGGAGAGGGTGTTTGGATTGGGTAAGATAAGGTAGTTTGAGTGGTGGGAGAGATATCTTTAAGAGAAGGTGTTTAGCTGGGTAGCTTTTTTTTGTAAGGAGAGCTTGAAAAGGGTGAATAAACTTGAAAAATTTTGGGTGGGCTGACATAATGATTTTGTATAAATATTTCATATTTGACTAATTTATATATTCCTCAATATATTCATATACATAGAGTACCTTTTTGCGAAAAACTAAGTACTCTACAAAATTAATAAGCGAGAATATAGGGTATTTCAACTTTACGACACAAAACTTAAAGACATTAGATATAATATGGAATTATTACTGAGATTGAATCAGAAACAAGAGATTTCTGAGAACAACCGAATATCTATTATCCTGTTTTTTATTCTTAGATCATTAAAATCCTTTCTATGGAAAATTATGATCTCAGCCTCGTTGATATATGCATATCCTTAGTTAATTAGAAGATCAATGTCATAAAATACAAGTAAAGAAGTGCTAAGTTCGAGTGTAACCGACCATTATATACTCGCAATTTATTTATGTTATTAATATTACACACAGATCGTTCGGTATATTCACCATAAATTCAATGGCGAAAATCATTACATATAGTATATGGGGGCTAGGGTAATTCCTGAACCGATTTCACCCATTTTCGCCACCAAGGTACTTCATATCCAAGATATTACGTGCATTTAATTTTGCTAAAATTTTCCACATATTGACTGATATATACGGTATAAGGTCCACCGGAAGTTTGAAAATGCATTGCTAAAGCAAATATAGATCCAATTTTACCTATTTTTCGCACAGAGAGACACTATTGTAAGAAAACCATTTCCTCTGAATTTCTTTAGAATATCCGATCTGAGATCTTCATGTTCAATATCTTGAAAAGTTATAGTCCGATTTAGGCAATTTAGACGGGCGATGCTGTTTTTCCGATAACATAACTGGTGCTTAATTTATAGATTGCTAAGTGATCGAATCAGCCGGACTTCGAAATTGTGGTATAATGAAAGTAGGCGTGGTTGTCACCAAATTTTACCTATTTTCAAACTATTCTATTGAGCTACCATGGAAACCTTACGAACGGAACTTCGTTAAAATTGGTCGAGTAGTTTTTGAGATATGATTTCTGACCCATAGGCGGCGCCACGCCTATTTCCATAGTTCATAGCAATCGGAGCTCTTCTGCACCATCTTTACTATATAATTTATGGTCTATGGCGGTTTTATTTCGTCCCAGACCCAGTACCCTGAAAAATTCCAGGATGGTACTAGGACTAAGGGAGACAATGCGGTCCTCTGTTGGGATGGTATATCCTAAAATTTTGCTCCTGCTTCTGTGAAGCGCTACACATTCCAATAGTATGTGTAGGGGAGTTTCGTCCTCCATGTCACAGAAACGGCCCAGATTATTAAGGTGTTTCCTGAACTTGCAATGGCCCGCGTATATACCCACCAATACCCTTAGTTTGCTCGTTGAGAGGTTTATTAAGCACTTAAATTTTTCGGCGTTATAACCTCCCAATAGGCCTTTTGACTGGCGCAATCCAGCTGACTGGCGCCAATGCTCCTCCCTACCTCTTCTTTCTTCTGCTCGAAATATATCCCGGGTAGTTTGGGGACCTTATATAATGGGGTGGGGGCTATGTAATGGGGTGCCTAAGAGAAATGATATAGGTTTAGTGGTTTATGAGATGTGTTGAAAAAACATATTGGGGCCCGGCCACACCTACTTTCCCAAAAAAAATTCATCGTAACATGACTTCCTTAGTCTTGTCTGAGCCAAATTTTACTTTTATAACTTTGTTTATGTCTTAGTTACAGCACTTTAGAGGTTTTCGGTTAACAAAATTTTGTGGGCGTGGCAGTTGTCTGATTTCGACTGCTTTTTTGTGATACAAGTTCCACAAATTTATTATTTGTTTACCTATATATATGTACATATAAAACTCGCTGGTGCCACAAGAACGCCATAAATAATGATAAAAAATCTAGCAAGATCCATAAATTCTCATTAAGTAAAAAAAGCTAAAAGCTTTGCATAAATATTTGACAAAATAAGTGTCAAAGAATACTCAAGTATGCAAACCCATAGAAATAATATTGATGATTTATGTGACACTGCATTGAAAATTAATTAATAAGTATGTGCATATAAAATATAGGTCACTAGACGACTACCAATTTCAAGCTCAAAAAGCTTTTCAATACAACAAACTCAAAAAGCACATATTTTTATTAGTAGCAGCAACCAATATTAATCAATGAATCGCTGTTCAAGCGTGAAATTTAGTTGTGGCAATCTGTGGCTTATGCTGCTATTGCAACAAGATCACAATTTGGCTATGGTGAGCGGCAATGCCATCATTGCGCCACGAGGCAACGCGAATCAACTGCTGGTGGGCAACTCAGCAACAGCGCATCGAGGCACCTGCATGTGGCACCATTGCTGTGCTGTTGCAACGCGATAAACTTGTTGCGAGTGACGAAATTGCGCGCCAAAAACCACATTTTGTCTGAACTAATAACTCACAAAGTGGTCAGCAGGCGGTTAGTTAGTTGGTCGCGCATGCGCACAACTAATTCACAGCGCTGCTCACGACAACAACAACTCTAGCGATGCTCAGCAACAACACCCGCTCATGTTGTGGCGTGTAAGCGAGCTTTTGCATTTTGGCGCGCTTTTCAGCCAGTACACTTGCCGCTAATGAAGCTGCGGCTAAATTTTTTTTCGTTTTTGTTTTCTTTCTTCACTTCTGCTTCAATTGCTTCGCTTAGAGACTCGCTGTGTCTCTGGCTTGCAAAGCTTGTTTATGTCTGCTACGTTTATTTTGTCTACAATCTGACTTTTGTTGTTGTTGTTATAGTTGTTGTTGTCATTGCAACTGTGCAAATTTCGATTGCGAAATCGTCTTCGTCAAGTCTAGTCAAACATCGTTGGTCGCCGCAAAGGACTTTGTATCGAGTTTGCAATCGACTACAACAACAACAGCAATAACAATAACAACAACTGCAGGTGCAATACAACAAACAAGCTGCTTGCGCTGGTGATTGCAGTTAGAAAAATTTGTGCACATAAATGGCCAGCAACAAAGCATTGCTTGCATTAAACTTTTCCAAAACTTTATTTCAACACCAACTAACGGTGGTAGGCGGTGTACGCTGGTGTTCGCTATTGGTTTGGACAGCGATCAGTCGTTATTTGTATGCACGGCGCGACGGTTTTGGTGTGTTCTAACGGTGTTGAAGTGGAAAAAAATCTTAAAAAATATTTTTTATTATTATTAATAATATTTATTAATAAACAACAAAAAGAATTTTGTGAAAATTATAATCTGAAGTTTTCTAAACAATCCTAATTACTAAGCTTCTAAAAAAGTACCATTTAACTGCATATAAACAACAACAAAATGTTGCAATTTTCGTGTTTCTGTTTTCTTGTGATATTCTTCGTTCATACAGTTCACGCCGACGATGACAAATTTCTCACAGAACCTCGTAAGTGTTATAGAAGAAAATGTGAAAGAAAAAAATGAAAATGTAACGAAGTGAAATATGTAAAAAATACGTAATAAAATAGCATAATCAAAAAAAAAATATAAAATACAAATATTTATAATATAATATAGCATAAAAAGGTATATAACCCACTCTAAATATTTTCAAACAACTCTTTTTGGTGGAACTAGTTGACTTATGTTGCTAAATCCCAGTTTTTCGGTATTTTAATTTGATTTCATGATGACATATAGAGCAGCTAACGCAGTATAAATCATCCTACTAACCTTTCAGTAGACTAAACGATCAATTGAGAACCTCAGACGATATCTTATATAAAGATGAGAAACAATATTCGTCCATCTTCCATGATTATATCTCGCCCTAACTCCTGGAAAGGATGCTTAACCCTTAAATGCATGAGTTCCGCCCATGAGTAGAACCCTCACTTAGTTAGGTCACTGTCAACTGTGTAGAAACGTCTGAAAGCTGGGGTAATTTTTAAATAACCATTAGCATTTATGACACCTACTGTGAGTAAATCAAACTGCGATACAGATTAATTTGATTAAGAGTAAATCAAACTGCGATACAGATTAATTTGATTAAGTGATTAAAACCGGCATCATTGATTGGTTCTAATCAAAAACCATTATAAAAGTTCTTCCAACTTAAATTCTATAGAACAAATGGAGAGACCTATAAGCCCTCAGCCGAGTCCGAATGACAGAGTATTGTGTATATGAGAGATTTTAATCACAAAACACATTTGGAGGTATGCCTGTAGCTGACGAAGTGCTATCCACTATTAGAACAAGTTTTCTTGATAGTAATCGGATGATGGGATGGAATTCAGGGCCTGAATATAAATTAAAATTGACTGCCGACAAGATCCAAAAGCTCCTGATGAAGAAAAATCTTCAAATTTTTTTACAAAATCCAATTAGAGTACGTCTAACACAGCTTGAGCTTTATATTACGCTTAGTGATCCATCCCAACTGAGATGCTCCCCCATTCTCGATCCATAAGTAAACAGAAATCGTCTTCTAACTTTGAGGTGAACCTAATATTTGAGTTTTTAGCATTCAGAGGTCTTGAAGAATAACTCTAAATTTAATCATGACGAGGCTGGAAACCAGTTTCTAAAAATTTTCGAAATTTTAATTTTTTTGATTTTAGGATTATAGTTGAAGGACATTATTGCAATGCATTAGAGCAACAAAGTTGGGATGTGTTTTATAAAAGAAAGGCTCGCTTCATTCCTCTCAGCTAACATCAAGTTTTCAGTTGAATTAAAAAACTGCGGTTGAGAAGAGATAAAGAAAAAATTACTAAGATTCTTCACAAAATCCAATTAGACTTCGGATAACACAGCCTATGATTCATATTACGCTGTAATGGATCGCTATCCTAACTATATTCATCTTCTTAAGCTATGATCGTTTTTTAACTTCGCAGAGAAAATAATTTTAAAGGTTCAATATAAAGGAGTTTAAAATACTTTCCGACATAATCATGATGAGGCTAGTTTCCCCAAAATATCCGATATAATACTCCATCTAAAGATAAGTAAACTATAGTTGTTTTCTAACTTAGTAGTGAAGATATATGTGAATGGACGTCTTTAAAAAATAGTTCCCAACTAAATTACGACGACGCTGGGAGCCAATTTAACCCAAAACATCCAAAATATATTTTAAGGTATCGATATTGGGAGGAGCTTTCATAAGAGAAAAAGCTGTTTAAAAGTTATCGAAAGCTTCCAGAAAAGGGCTACATATATTTCTACTGTATGACGAGGAACAAGCCAAAAGTTGGAAGCCAAAACATCCAAAATATCTTTTAAAGTATTAAAATTCGGAGAAGCTTTCATAAGAAAAAAGCTCCTTAAAAAGTTAACGAAAGCTTCGAGAAGAGGGCCTGTTATTTTTCTACAAACCAAATACAAGGATTAGTTAGCTAGTTAGCTCTGACAACAAAATGGTTTCCAATAGTATTTTACAATAACTCTAAAAGCTCCACCTTTAACCTAAAATAATCAATTTAATTAAAAATAAAAGTAAATCAAAAATAATAATTTTGCCCAAGTGCTTCTAATCGAAATTTATGTATGTATTTGGTACACAATTAAAACCGGATCTTCTATACTTCTACAGCCGATTACATCACCGAATGTCAGATAGCTGACAAAAATTTCATAAACTGTTCTACACAAAGTATACAACAACTATTTGACAAGCTGAATGACGGTAAGTAACTACCAGTTGGGTGTGGAAATTTACCCGAATTGCATGCCACATGCAATTTGCAGCACTTGGCAGTTTGTAATTATCTTTTGATTTATTTGGTTGACACCGCATTGCAGGCATACCCGGCTTGAATAGCATCAAAAGCTTCGATCCATTCTATCTGAACCGGATACGCATTACGCAAGGCAACAGCAATGCGATCAATCTAAAAGTCGAATTGGGAAATGTGAAAATCAATGGCTTCGGACACACCAATGTGTTGGAGAGTATGTAAGTGAATTAGTGAGATTTTTTAGTAAATATTTTTCTAATATAATATTTCAACTCTTCATTTAAGCGTTTACCCCAAAGACTTTAGCTGGAAGACCACCTTCATGCTGCCTGAAATGAAATTGCAGGGCGACTACAGTCTTTTCGGGCGTATTTTATTAATACCATTAAATGGGCATGGTCAAGTATTTTTAGACGCGGGTGAGTCACTCTATACTAGTTTCTTCGACTATTATTAAAGAGCAACTAATAATATTATTTAAATATTTATTTCTAAGAAAATATGACCGTTATTATGCACTCGAAGACTCGTCTCTACGAAAAAGGTGGCTTCACCTTCTATAATGTCACAGATTGCCAGGTAGATTTCAAAATAGATGGTTTGAAATCGTATTTTTCAAATCTCTTCAATGGTAACAAGCAGTTGGGTGAGTGTTACTGGTGTAAAATAAAAAAATATATATTTTAAAGAAATAAAGAAAAATATATAAAAAAAAAATTAAAAATAATACAAAAAAGTTTATAAAATACTACAAAAAATTAAAAAATATAAAAAAAATTATGGAAAAACCAAAGTTAATTTTCAGGAAAATTTTAAATTTTTTATTATTAAATTTAATTTTTTTTTTTATTACTTTTCTTAATTTTTTTATGTTATTGATTTTTTCAATTATATTATTAATTAAAAAAAAATTTTATTAATTATTAAAATTTTTTTATATTATTAATTAAAAAAAATTAATTAAATAAAAAAAATTTCAAAATATTAATAAAAATTTTAAATTTTTCCTGAAAATGGAAATTTGTTTATTTTTCATAATTTAATAAATAAATTTAATAAGTATTAATAATGCAAATAAAATAAAGGAAAAAATAAAATACCTAAAAAATAAAAATAAATAATAAAATAAAAATTATTAAAAAAAAAATTTGAAAAATAAAAAAAATTTTAATTAATATATTTAAATTTTACTTTTTTTATTACTTTTTTTAATTTCTTTTGTATTAATATTTTCAATTATTTTTTATTTAATTAATTTTTTTTTTTAATTAATAGTATACAAAAATTTTAAAAATTAATAAAAAAAATAAATTTAAAAATATTAATAAAAAATTTAAAATTTTGCTGAAAATGAAAATTTGTTTATTTTTCATAATTTAATAAATATTAATAATGCAAATAAAATAAAGGAAAAAATAAAAGAACTAAAAAATAAAAAAAAAATTATGAAATAAAAATTAAAAAAAAACATAAATTTAAAAAATAAAACAAATTTTAAATTTTCCTGAAAACTCATTTTGTATATTTTTCATTAATTTTTTATATTTATGAACTCAAATAAATTGTCTTTACACAGAGGACAGCACCAATAAGTTCTTCAACGACAACTGGCGCATGCTGGCCGAAGCTCTATATACCGTTATTACGCAAACGATTGAGGATATTTTACTGGATGTCTTGAAGAAAATCTTTCACTATATACCAGCCAACTTTTTCATTGGCGATATACCGACATCGAAGCAATTATATGGTGGTGGTAGTAAGGGGGCAGCGAGTGAGGCAAAGCGACCGAAGTAAAAAAAGAGATAAAAAATTTAAAATATATTAATTAAAAAATAATCATATGTACCGAAGCACATGAATAAATATGGATATAAGTACAAAAAAATTGGTATATTATATTTAAAAAAAATATATGGAAATTTTTCTAAAAAAAATTTTTTTTTGTTTTAGTATTTTTTTTAATCTTTATTCTGCTTTTAATTTTTTTTTCGATTAATTTTTTTAAAAATAAGTGGAAAAAATTTCTATATTATATTTAAAAAAAAATATATATACAAATTTTCGAAAAAAAACACAAAATTTTGATTGTAATATTTTTTTATAATTATTTTACGATTAATTTTTTTAATGATAAGTGGAAAAATGTCTATATTATATTTAAAAAATATAGAAATTTTCAAAAAAATCTAAAATTTTGATTTTATTATTTTTTTATAATTATTTTACTTTTATAAAATTATTTTACGATTAATTTTTTTTAAATTATATGATATTTAAAAATATATACAGAAATTTTTCAAAAAAATATATTTTTTTTTGGGTTTTACTATTATTTTTTGAACTTCATTATGCTTTTATAAAATTATTTTACGATACATTTTTCTAATAATAGGTGTAAAAAATCTCTCGAAGAAAACACAAAATTTTGATTGTAATATTTTTTTATAATTATTTTACTTTCATAAAATTATTTTACGATTAATTTTTTTAATTATTAGTGGAAAAAATATTATATTTAAAAAATATAGAAATTTTCAAAATAAATCTAAAATTTTGATTTTACTACGTTTTTATAATTATTTGACTATTAATTTACCTTCAATTATAAGTGCAAAAAAAATTTATATTATATTTAAAAACATATATAAAATTTTTTGAAAAATTATAATTTATAATTTTTATAATTTATTTCTCAAAAATTGTTGAAAAAATTTTTCGCTTATTTTTTTCAAAATTTTTTATTCCGCTTTTGGAAGATTGTTTTACGATTAATTTATATTCTATTGTAAAAAATAATAATAATTTTTTTTTATTTTTTTCTGAACCCATTTTATTAATATTTTTTATTGAAAATAATAATTTTTTATTGTTAACATTTTTTTTTATTTTCAAATAATTTTAATTCCAAAAATTCTATTAAAATCAATAAACATTTATTGCCACACCAAATTGCGCATACTAATGCATGAAATAATCTATTAACGCCTAAAAGTATGCTAAGTAGCTCATCATCAACTTTAACTATTTATCTACCGTGCTACAGTGCTGTGCAATAAAATTCAATTATTGTGAATTATTCAACGCACACACACACGGATCGCACGCTATATTTCGTTAACATCTAAATTGTTGTGTCGCATTGTCATTCTATGCAACATGCTCGTACACAGTTATAATCCGCTTTGTCGAGCAATTTACAGATTCGGTCACTTTATGCCACACACACACACACTCTCACACCACAATTAATTTGCGTTTATCTCGTACATTTTAACAATGTGATAATAATAAATTTTTACAACCAACCAACCAACCAACCAAGCTCGTTATAATAAAAATAAAATGCCTGTAACATACGGATAATAACAACAACAACAACAAATTGCTAAATGTAAATTGTTAAACAAATTGTTGTTGGTTGTGAAATAAAGTAAAAAAGAAACAACTTCAATTTAACCCCACACGCTGCTTACCTCAAAAAACAACAACAACAACAACAATGCTACCGCTTGGAAAAATGATGTCAGTAGTGGTTAGCTGCGGCGATAAACAAATAAAAATAATTGCATTTAACCCTTTTGTGACCCGATTCACCTTTATGGTGCATGCTGTTGTTGTTGTTCTTGTTGTTTTAACAGTGTGCATTTAAATGTCTGGATTACCTGTCTATCGTTCGCCATACACAACTATTACAACAATTACCAGCGCTGGCAGCAACCACAGTATGTGTGCCTAGGTGTGCTTTAACAAGTGTGTGTTTGTCTGTACATTGGCAAGACACGAGTGTATGATAGTGCAGCGATTAAACAGGCTGTCAATGATGCAAAAACCACAGGCCACAAAAAATGTTCTCTCCACTCCGGGTTTTAATGTTTACAACGTGGTTTTCTCGACGGCGCGCTATATGTTTGTAGACATGTGTATCCGCTGAAAATGTATAGTGAAAGAAGAGGTATGAAATGGGTTTATGGGATGAGGAAATGTTTTCGTATAATTTAGTTCTTAATACAGTCGATAGACTCACCTTTCTGCCATTTTATAATAGTCCCAGTAAAAAATAGTACTTCAGTTCAGAGCAAAAGAAGCTGAAAGAATGAAAAAGATTACAGCCTCACAAATTTATCAAAATCTCTTCAACTTTAACATTATCTGATTTCTGGACAAATTCTTGCATTTGTTCAGTATATCTAAGTAATCTTGAAACTCGATGTTGCGCTCCAAGTCTAAAAGAGATAACTCCGCTTACTATTTCAAATAGATTATTCCTAAATTGGAATTTATGACGTCTACTTAATGATTAGTTAGACCCAAAGGACTTGAATGACTTGACTTTAATAATAATGTCAGCCTCGAAATCCAGCGCAGAATCACTCTTGCCAACTGGTGCTACTATGGACTGAGTAGGCAATTGAAAAGTAAAGTCCTCTCTCGACGAACAAAAACTAAACTCTACAAGTCCCTCATCATTCCCGTCCTACTTTATGGTGCAGAAGCGTGGACGGTGTCAACATCCGATGAGACGGCACTAGGAGTTTTCGAGAGAAAGGTTTTGCGGAAGATTTATGGTCCCTTAAACATTGGCAACGGCGAATACTGCAAAAGATGGAATGATGAGCTGTATGAGTTAGACATAGACATTCAGACATCAGACAGTTCAGCGAATAAAAAGACAGCGGCTACGCTGGCTGGGTCATGTTGTTCGAATGGACGAAAGTGCCCCAGCTCTGAAAGTTTTCGATGCCAAACTGCGGAAAGGAGAGATGCGCCCAAGCACCCAACAAACGAGCGAAAACAGAGATCTAACAGAAACAGAGATGAGATCCCATCCACTATATGAGCCCATATGATATCCGATCTTTCAATAATTAAATTAGTTATTAGCTGGTTCTTGTGATCGTCCGTGTTACCGCTGGGTACCATCATATACGAGCTGTGTTCAAAAAGTAACGGGAATTTTCCAAATAAAAATTCACACTCCGTTGCTTGTTCGTGAATTCTGGGTCAAATAAAACCCAGCCTCCATATTCGTCAAACAAGGCTCCGTGTTACTTTTTCCTACTTCCGAAAATAAAGTCAGCTTAATGCGTTCCACCTATTAAGAAGCATACGAGACATCGTTGAAAGATCCAAAGGCAATCCCAAGAAGCATGTTTCAGAAGTGTTTCGACGATTGCAAGAAGCGATAAGTGATGAATGTCGAATGGAACCCTTTTGAAGGCGACAACATTAATGTAGACGCATGAATATACAGTTGAACTTCCATAACTCGAACTTCTATAACTCGAAGTTCTCCATAACTCGAACTTGGAAATAAAAATCAAATTTCATACAAATCACCTTCCATAACTCAAAGAGTCACTAACTCGAAGTTTTTTTGTGGATTATGGTGATTCGAGTTAGGAAAGTTCAACTGTATATTTTTTTCAAAAAACGAAAATTCCCGTTATTTTTTGAACACAGCTCGTAAGTCGGATAAACTTTCTAAATTAAGAGATTAAGAGAACGTTCATCTAAGCCTTCACTCACAGCCACCATTCTCATTAATAGTGCATGAAAGTCTGAGAAGTGCTCGATAATTTTTAAACTGGCTTCGTCGAAAGAATTACAGCGAAAGAACTCTCCTCTGTTCACTTGGTAGTTTTATTTTCTTCATATGAGGAAGTAAAGGTTTTCTTTTCGCGGTATTTGCGAACTCTTTTATAGGTCGGTACCCCGTAAAATTTTTTTCAAGTGTAGTTCCTTTTGCTTTTGAACCATTTTTCAACTAACCTCACTTTGGACTTTTTAGTTTTATTTTACTTTCACTGTACACTATTTTGCATTTTGTTATTATTTATATCTTCATTTAAATCGAAATAAAGCCGTAACTTCTGTAAAAATTCATATTTATAAAAACTGAAGCATACCATTAGGAGCGCAGAGATGCTGATCATGGAAATTGAAGTAGTAGACTGAATAAATGAAATTAAACGAAGATGGTAGTAGATTTAAAGGCACATATTAAGTAGGCTAGCTGTTAGTCAGCTATCTGGCATCACTTTGAGAACTACCAAGTACTGGAACCTGTTTTGAAAATCAAATTTTTGAAATCCCTCTCAGAGCTAAATCATCCAATTTGGTTTAAAATAAATTCAAATGTCAAATTGCAGGCATAAAATAAAATTTAATAGCAATATGCAGTAAACAACAATAATCAAAGCACAACAACAACAACTACTAAACGCTAAACGGTAATGGGGATGTGGCAACCATTCATTAATAATGGCAACACATTTTAATTTGCCAATTATGCTGTTTGCCATAGATTTTCATGTCGACTGCAACAAACTCGAGACTCGACGAGTATTTATCTAGGCAACACACACTCGCATCTATATATATATATATTTCTCTGTGTAGGCGTCGGCGTGTCTTCGTGTGTGTCAGTGTGTGCGTGTCAGCTTGTTGCGGTTAAATGTAATTTCAAGTATTTTACCGTTAAACAATTTAGTTGTGTGTGTATGTGTTTACGTTTTTTTCTGCCTCGTTGCATACTTTTCGGGGCCTAACGTAATTTAACGCATTTGAGCGCCAAACCCAAACGCTGAGCCACTCGCCTCGGTTATCCTCAAACAAAATACCAAACGATCAATTAAGGTTGATCCACCGCCGACCAAATGAAATGCTACAACAAAAAAAAACAAAAACAACAACAACAAACAAACGTTGCTGTATAAAACTGCAAGCTAGCGTTGCATGGGCAACTAAAAGCCTAAAAGCCGGCTAACGGTCATTGCAACAATTTGAGCACATTATTCGCTGAACGGACGAGGCATCCCGGGGCCGATTGCTGCATGGGTGGCTCAACATGGAAAATCTTTTAGTGTTATTGCGCGCGGCAGAGGCGGCGGCGTCGGCCGTTGCAGCGGTTTGATTGCGCGCTAAATTAATTGTATGCGTTGCGTTGCGTTTTTCGGTTGTGTTGGCGGTTGGTTGTGGGAGGGGTGGCGCATGCGGATGTGGTTGAGCGCGGTCGTGTGGCGGTGGGTGCGCCTTTAATCATTCATCGCCAGTGTGGTGTTCAACAACTAAATTTGCTTTTTGCCGGGATAAATTAGCGGTGGAAATTAAATTTATTGGTTGCTGCAACAGCAAATTGGTGTGTTTTACAGCATGCCGAACACACAGCGCGGCATGCGTGTAGAGCGGCGTGTTGGTAACAGGATATTAGGCGTTTAATGTTTTTCTTTTTTTTTTTGATCCAATTAGAGTGAAATCTCTGAAGTAGCATTTACACCAAATTTTGCTGTCGAAATTGCTTGTAATCAAGTGAGATAGATATATATCTGATGAGTTCTAGGTTTCTTTGCATTCTTTATTTTAAGTTAAATTTAACTTCGGATCCGACAAAGGATTACTAGTACTTCTGAGAGCCGCTCACAAATCTTTTGAGTCTTTTAGCAGATTTTTAACTAACTAGATCCGCACGTGGGAGACTTGGGAAGCGTCGCTGTTGCCTCAAAGCTGGAAAAAGAGAAATTTGGAAGTGCAGCTTTCTGTCTCGAGCTTTTCTTTTACACAAACAATTAGTAGGCGCTGAGCTTGCCATTAACTGCTGGCTTGAATTAAGTTGTAGAGTCCCCTGGAGTGAAAAAAATACTTTGGAGAACTCTTTTATAGAGAAAAAATTACTTCGTCGACCAACATCAACTTCGAGAGCTACCAAAAATTTAAAAATTTCAGTCAGCTACTTGCCACGCGTCACCAGTCAACGATGTTGCCATGCAAAAAATGAAAAGACACTGGTAAACAGTCGACTTTTTCGAGCTAAAAATCAACAAAAGGCTATACTTCTGATACTGCTCTGCATATTAGCAACAGCGGGAGCAACAGCACATTGCTATGCAACACGGCGACAAGACAATATTTGCTTAGAAAGTCACAAATAGTTGGAACAACATTTTTTCGTTGACATATTTTACGCAAACTGTTGTTTTTGTTGTTGCTTTTTTGCATTTTCCAACATACAAAAAGACCTCCTTGACATCTACTGGCTTGAGTAAATAACGCAGAATTCCAAGATACTGTGTTTCTTGGCAAAAATCTACTACTAGATCGGTTGCACCATAGACTGTAATATAATTTCTGAGAATGCGAGAATTTGTTTGATTTTCTACTAATTCTTGGAAAAAAATAGAGATCAACTAAAATTTATTTAAGGCAGTAGTCTGCTTTACAGGCTTCAAAAAATCGATTTTTTGTTTTGTTTTAAATATCTTCCAAAACTATCCAAGAATATGTCTTTGAAATTCCAGAGGCCAATTCGACATATTTTCGAAGCTAGAGCAGTTTTAGTAGCCGAGCGTCGAGCAGGTGCGAATGCTCTCCAAAAATTTTAAAGCGCGTTTTCTCGAGTTTTCATTTTCACAAGTGTTAGAAAACGATGCCGGCGATAGCAAAAAGAATATATGTCCGATCGAAAAAAACCAAAGAGATCTAGCTTCAGTATTAAATTATCTTCTATTTGAACTAAAAAAGTTGGAAAAAAGTATTATTTATTTTGCAACTTAAAGTAAATTTTTTTTCTTAAAAAAGTGAATTTTTTTTTTTCAAACTTCGAAAAAATTTGGAATTTTATAACTTCTTCGGTATTTTTTTAGTTCTTAAAGAAAAGAAACTTATAAAAATTAAAAAAAAATTTGGTTCGACTGTTTCAGATGCATCGCACCTCCATCACCGGCACCGATTTACAAGTGCAGACTCCAGGCGCTCCAGAAAAATACTTACGACTTTGAAAAAATTTTAATATTTTTTAATCATAAATATTGTTTTTTAAGCCTTAAATATAGTACACTATCGTCTTAAAATTCCATTTCACGCAATCATTTCCTTCTCTTTCAAAATAAAATTCGATTTTTGGGATAGCCTTTGGGTCTTTCAGCGATTTATCTCTCAATATGCTAGTAAAACGACGGCCCTTTAAGGTTCACTTTATTTTTGGAAATAATGAAAAGTCAGATGGAGTCATATCTGGCGAATATGTAGGCTGTGGCCAGTACCTACCGCTATTATGACATCAGCAATATGGTTCTAGCACGAAATGTTCTTAAGGGGGTATTCTGGTCTAAACGCATGAATTTTAGACATTTTTGAAACTAAGATAAAAAAATGAATAATATTTTAACTATCAATTTTTTATATGTTCTTTATTGACATTTTAAGAATACAAAAAAAAATTGCCAGAAAAAAACCAAAATTCATGGATTCGGGGCTTCAAAAAAAAAAAACGATGCGTCCTGGTTGACGTGATTTTAACCCTTGTAAAGATCTGAAATACAAAAAACAAGAAGATTCTTCATTAGTAAGGATGTCATTATCGGGTTGACCATTTTCAAAAAAAAAAATAATAATAACAAAATGGCGTCGACTTGAAAAAAAAAAAATTTTTGACCCGATTTTTTCGACCTTTTGAATTTTTTAAAAATACTTCAAATCAAAATTTTCCAAGGCAGACACGATAGAGCATTGTGTAAAGAAGATATATACCAAATTTCAAAGGAATCGGTTCAATAGAACTTGAGATATCATGTCAACCACCTCAAAAAAAGTATTTTCGAGAAAAACAGGTTTAAAGTTTAGGAGACCGCTCGGCCGGCTCAGACGCCACGTCACAAAATCGGCTGCATCCGAAAATAAGTCGAATTTTGAAAAATCCATCTAAGGTCATATTTCTGAAAGTCTAAACTTTCAAAATATGCAAAAAAAATCGATTTTTTCAACATCCTAGACCAGAATACCGCCTTAAACGAATAATAAAATTCTCATGTTAACTAAGAATCCGATGAAGTTTAATAAACGCTGTCCGCCATATTGGTTTTCTGTGGTTATGTCCAAACTCTGATCTGATGTGGTTCAATGGAACGCGGATTCGGATTCAGCGACCCCAAAAACAGAAGGCACACATAGTAAGAACTCCAGATCGTGCAAAAATATATTTTTTTTGTGTGGCTGTGTAATTAATAGTTCTTGGTCTACTTACCTCTTATATCTTTTCCAATATTTGTTTTATATTTTAGGTAGAAAATAAGTTAAGATTAAACAAATAAATTTTTTTTAATATATTTCAAGTTTTTTATTTTCAATTTTACACATTTTTATAAGGAGGTGTTAAAATCTAGTATTCTCTATTACAATAGATTCATATTTACTAAATTTTAAGTGTTTATTTTTGAGCAATAATGCAGAAAAAATATTTTGTTTAGCCTTTTCCAAGTCACGGCATTTTTAGTCAAAGCTAAGCTTTTTCAGCTCTACAAACTAGAAGGCAATATTTCATATGAAATTCGTATAAGGATTGGTTTTTTAACACTGCTTTAGATGCAGTTCAATTCTGTTTTCCAACTTGTTCATAGACAAGGAATGGAAAACAGTGTGTTAATGATGATTTCGAAGAAGATGTAGCACAGAATGAGTAAAGTTGAGTTTGTATTTTTTTAAATCAAAAAAAAAAAATATATTTTTTTACAGACCAAGACAGATATACCAAGCTCTAGCAAGTAAAAAGATGTTAACCGTAATGTTAACCGTCATTTTATAGAAGCAAATATATTAAGGGAGGATTTGTATGAATAAAACAAAGTCCTCCCGTAAACTAATATATAGTCCCCTTCGATACGAATTAAGGTGAGTGCATAATTTTAGTTATCCTTGATACACATTAGGGTAAGTGTGTAATTTTATTTATCCTTGATACACATTAAGGTGAGTGCAGGAATTTAATTAAATGTAGGTTAGTTGGAACAGGGGTGTTCGCCAAGCGTTAAAAAGTTTTACATGAAGATACAATTCCAAAGGATAGTTTTCGGAAAATTTTAATAAATCATGGAAATTTATTTTCAAACAAAATTGTTTGTAAATCATTATTTGTAGAGAGAGAGAGAGAGCGAGAGTTGACTTGACGCTCGACTTAGCGAGCGCTTATCACTCTGTATAAATCAAATAGCAAGTAATGAGTTATGAATACGTTACTGTTTAAGTGACTAATAATAACACAAACGCGATTGTAGCATCAACGGTTGAAATAATTAGCTAAGCTAAAAATATATAAATATGCGACAAAAAACTTAGTTTTGCGCAATATTTTACAAGGATTTTATGCGTACTTAAACCATTATGGTTACTAAAACACAACTAACGGTAGCACACATACTGCAAATAACAGTAAACTGAGTACTGTACTCAAATTAACGGCTTCGAATTAACAGTGTGTCAAAGGAATGCCAATACAAGTGTTTTGTAGTAAATGTTCAGCAGTCAATAAATTTAGGTTGAGTGTAGAAGAGTATTCGCTTTAAACAGGCTGAAGTCCGCAATGCCATCATTTGGATCTGCAAAGAAAAGATGAAGAAATTATGTTAAAATTTAGTGTAAAAAAATTTATTAAAATAATTACATAATAATATGGATATTATTCCGAAATTTTTTGTATTTTTAAACCACAATTTCAATGTCCAGAAATATCTAAAACATGCTGATTCATATAAATATTAGGTCTACCACTTTGCTTCTGCCGTTTTTTTTTGTATAAAAACGGTTACAAATGTCGATGAGCCTCAGCCGCACTTTTCTTTGAAATTTTAAAAGAAAAGCCAAATTTCCCGCAAATGTCGAGAATTCGACTCAAAAAGTGACATTTTCAGTTGAGAATAAGTTTGGGATGCAAACTGATCTCTAAACAAATATTTTGTTGGATTAATGTTGACACAAATGCCCAATATCGATATAAAACGATTTTATCGATTTAAGCGCCCAGAGCTTGACCCTTGAGACATCTATTGGAAAACGGCGGGGGCAAAGTTGTAGACCTAATAGCAGCAAATTAACCAAACCTTAGAAAATAGCGAATCGAACAAACAACTGGCATAAGTCTCTTAAACTGGTATAATAGTTTCTAGAAAAAATATGAAGCGGTTACCTTAGAAACCTTAAAAATAGCGTATCGAACAAACAACTGGTATAAGTCTCTTAAACTGGTATAATCGTTTTTGGAAAAAAATTTAAGCGGTTACCTTAGAAAATCTTATAAAATAGCGAATCGAACAAACAACTGGTATAAGTCTCTTAAAATGGTATAATCGTTTTTAGAAAAAAATTAAGCGGTTACCTTAGAAAACCTTAGAAAGTAGCGAATCGAACAAACAACTGGTATAAGTCTCTTAAACTGGTATAATAGTTTTTAGAAAAAATTAAGTGGTTATACCAGTTTAGTGCGGTATCCATCAGTAAGATCCCATAATTGAGCAGCTTTGTAACAATTTCAAGAATTACAACAACTACTTCAACACAATTTGGTGGCTAAAATGTTGCTAGCGAGCATAAAAGTCAATCTTCACAGCGGAAGTGGTCAAATGAGGCAACAAAAAATTGTGTGTGAGAAATACAGTAGCAAGCAAGTAGGTAGATAATAGTTTTATGACTTGTGACCGCAACGAGACAGTAAGTCATTACTCGGAAAAACAAAACTATTTTGTTTCAAAGCAATGGCTTCAATAGTACTGACTGAAGCAACACTAACTCTAAAAATCTTTATGCTGTGCCCATATACTTACTTATATACCCGGTAGTAAGTGTAATCAAATAGTTTATGCCTACCTCGGCAGCTCTTTAGCTCTTCTCGCCGTTAGCCTTTGCTATCTAACCTACTGGGATTCTTGTGTGGTCGTAAATGAGCTGTAAATTGTCGGCATAGACAAAAGTAACCTTTGTGACTTTGTTGTTGTAGTTGTAAAAAAGTTTTTGACGCTGTTGAAAATAAAAAGAAATTGTAGAAAGACACTAAAGGCCAGTCAGAGAGCATATAAATATGACTTTTGGTCTGAACTTTTTACCAAAAAAACTGGCTAAAACTGCCTAGAAAACTTTAATTTTTGCAAGAAAGAAAGCACATGGATTGATATTTAAATGTCTTGTCTTATACCCTTTTCACACAGCCAAAGTAATTTTTCAATTAAAATTTTGATTGAGTAACCAGTTTTTGTCTTTCACACTGAAGACTACTCGATAATCAGCTGTTATACATTTTTGTTTGTGATTTTCATAAGAAGTTGGTAAGTTTCAACACCTGATTGATTTTTTTTAGCAGCTTTTTTATCAAAAAATTCAGCCATTCGCAGACAAAGAACGTATATCATGCGTCGCAGAGTTGTTTTTCATTTTCAAGTCGATTAAAATTCAATTAAAAATTAATATAGAAAAATGTAGATTTTCATTTTGTATAGTAAATTGATCTTAATCAGCTTTTTAATCGAGCAGAGACCAGTTAATTGATCAATTAGCTCCTGTGTGAAAAGGCTATTAGGAACTTTTAAATTTCTCGGGGCATTGATTGAAGGAAATCTTTAAGGAATTTCCGATCTATTCTACTTCAGAGTCCAAATTGTAATAATAAATATTATTATTTTCACCTAAGAAGAATAAGTTATGTGAACTTCGACTCCACAAGAGGCAACAGATTCATTTATAAAACAATTTAGTCCAGGAAAATCCATTCTTTGAGAGTTTCATTAGTCAACGTTTGCTCTGGCTTCTGATATGTGTACATTCAACTAATTTTTCACTCCTTTACTCAAGAATAAATATTAGTCATGGCAATAAATACCAATTGTAGCTCAATTAAAGTAAGGAAACTCCAACCTCTTAAAATTTTGAAGTAACTCAATTTTTGGTCTCGATTGCACTAGTTTAAAAATTAAGTTCTAAGAAATTTCGAGTTCAGAAATGTTCCAAATTTTGGAAGTTTTTATTATTTATAATACAATAAATGTCAAATATTTGTACTTAATAAAAAATTGGACATTTTTAATTGTTCTTCTTTACTGTGACACAAACTAAGTGCCTTCTGATGTCAACTGAATTTAAGTATAAACTTCCTTTAATTTATTTTCATTTTAATATATTTTTATCTCGCAAATTTTCTTAAAAGCGTAGTCCAGTTAACCCGCCGAAGCATTCTAAGTAATCCCCACATGCGTGCAGAGGATATCCTTTAAAAATATCTTTAAAAATAAAATAAATCTATATATAGACTTAATTGAGTGAGCTGCTTTCACACAGACATACTGATTGCACTAAAGTGGACCACAAAAAAAAGCAACAAAAGAGCGAGAAGCAGCGACAACTCAATAAGTTGAAATTAATACCAGCAACATTGCCTTGCGCGCGCGAAAGGATCAACGTAAGGACAATAGGCCGAAAAAAAATTAAAAAAAAAAAGTAGAAAAAGGCAGAGCAACAACAATAACAGCAAACACACTTGCAACAAGGAGGCTTTACAGTAGCTGTAGCTGCTGCTGCACATGTGTGTGGTTGGTTACTGTTTAATTGCAATTGTCCAGCCACCCTACTTACTGACCATTTGACTCGCTGACTGTCTGTTGGACTGCCCTACTTGTTCGGTGTGTGTTTGTGTGCGTCAAGCGACCTGCAATTAACCCATGCATGTGCAACTGTAATGCAATTAAAGCAGTTGTGGAGGCACACACACACTCATACATTTATATATGAGCGAAAGCAGGGCCATGCATGTCACATACAGGTCGCGACGCTATCGCATTTTCACGCTCAATTATTATTAAATATTTTAAGTTTCACATTTACATAATGAGCATGATTTCACGCCAACGGTGCCCTCACAAGCTGTGCCTGGCATCGTAAAGCACCGTTAATTGGCGCACTGCAACAGCACCAGCGTGAGCTCGCTCATGTGCTCGTCCCTAATGGGATTGCAATTATTTGTCGATAAAATGAAATTATATCGCATTTTTGCAATATTTGCCATTCACACTTACAATAACACACGCTCACACTCGCTTTTGTTTATTTTTTTTTTTTTGTTTTTTAATTTTTTTTATTTATTTATTCCACTGTGTTTTTTCTCTGCTTTGCTTTGCTTTAATGAGCAACGATAAAGGCATACATTTAATTTTTTAATTATTCCGCATTAAAAATGTATTAATAATGTTTGTTTTAATGATTGTGTATGCGTTTCGCGACCCCTCCGTTATTTATTTGATTATGTGTTAATGACTAAATTTGAATGCGAAAATGCAATAGGCGATTTAATGGTGTGTAGGAAATTTCAACATCAATATCAATTTTATTGCTGGTATTGCATTAAAACAGTAGGAGATGAAGTACGCAGCAGGAAATTCTAGAGCCTAAGTAGAAAACATCTTTTAAGTGGCTATACCAGAGTGACAAAGAGTGACTCGCAAACCAATAGAGCAATATAAACCAAACTTTCTGCAGTCGTTTTTTTTAGCCACTTCCTAATACAGTCCAAGAATGAAAAAAATCGGATCATAACCACGCCCACAGATGAAAGGTGCACTCAGATTTTTTTACAAAATGGAAAATGGGGGTGGCGTCGCCCACTTATGGGTCAAAAACCATATCTCAGGAAGTACTCGACCGATTTCAATGAAACTTGGTTTGTAATAGTTTCCTTACATCCCAATGATATTTTGTGAAAATAGGCCAAATCACTTCACAACCACGCCTACTTCCTATATACCAGAACTTTGAAGACGATCTGAATCGTTAACTTTACAATATATAAAGTAAGCACTAGTGCAGATATCGATGCAGAACTTTGCACAAATACTACGTTTATAGTGTGGCACCCCCAATCTTAAAATCGCCGAAATCGGACCATAGGTTTTTAAGGCCCCATATATCGAACACGAGGACCTCGGTACCTAATATTATGGTTTCCAACTTTCAATGGACTTTATACAATATATATGACGAATATGTGGGTCAAATTGTGTATTATATAATATAAATAAAGTTAAATAAATAAATTGCGAGAGTATAAAATGTTCGGATACACCCGAACTTAGCCCTTCCTTACTTGTTTTTCCATATTTTTGTAGAAAAAAATCTTAAAATATAGCTGAAAATATACCTTATTAAGTCCAAAAAACTTCGAGACATTCGATCGAGTACTTTCTTAAAAAAAATTCACGAAAATCGCCTAATTTTTCATAGGTTACACTGGTAGCTTCTTAATGAATACTGCATTGATCCAAAATCTATGTATATTCATCCGTTGGAACTTATAGAAAACTAAGTTAAATAAGTTATGTAAATTACAGAGTAGGAACTAGAACAGTTAGTAGAGCTCTGGTTTTCCTTCTGTCTAACTGGATCATACTTCATATGAGCGGTAATCCCTATTTGCTCACTGGTTTATCTCATGTAAACCAGAAAGAAATCGTATATTTTCTTATGGTAAAATAGCGAACATCTCTTAATTAATACGTATTATCTATCGTTTTTGGTGTCTAAATTCTCACTCTTAGCCAGAAGGTCTTCAGCTAGGTAACGAGTAAAATTTTTGTTTACTATTCACCTGAAAGATTCTATTCACAAAGTTGTCCGAATTTTCACAATTGTACCTTTATCGATAATCATAACGTTCGGAAGCTTCTATGTCTAAATTAAGCTGAGCTACAGGCCCAAAAACTATCGAGGCTAATAAGAAGCGATGGTTTAGGAACCCTTTTATAGAACTTACTAACTTTGGGTATTGATTCTGCTGACTACTTTACTCGGGAAAGTCAATAATTATTTCGACCTTATACGGTACTGAACTTCTGGGCGTTCTTAAGCCTCACTCATAGCCCGAAAGCCTTCAGCTTGTTAGCTCTTTGGCCAATTCACAAAGTTGTCTTAAATAATCACAAATGAACTGTTATCGATAATCGTAATACCGGGAAGCTTCTATGTCTGAAATTAAGTTGAGTTACAGACCTGAATACTATCTAGGTTAATAAGATGAGATGTCTTGGGAACCCGTTTGAAGAACTTACTAACTCCGGGTAAAGGGTGTTAATTGTTTCCGTTGACTACTTTACTCTGTAGAGTCATTAATTATTTCGACATTTCTGGGGTTTTCAGTTTAATTAAATCGAAACTATGAATCAAAAGTTGATATTAAGTGATTAAAGCCATATACATAGAATACCGGATGTGTATGGAAAGGACAGTCGGAACTTCATAAACCCCAAAATTCTTTGTTTTGTACTTTTGAAGCCTTGACTTCGTCGTTTTGATGGGTAACAGTGCCACTTTCAGGATAGAAATAGTGAAGATTCGCACTTCTTCCAGTAGTAGCATCAACCGAAGTGTGGAAGTGTCAAATTGAACCCCAAAATGGTCATACATAACCTCAAAGCAACTAATTATCACAAAATTACTGAATGAATCTAGATTAAGTGGAAAAAAAATTCAAAAATATATAGTTAGTACATATATATTTCTATCTTTCATTATATAACTATCATATTATAGTTAAACGCCTTTCGCTGCAATCATAAATATTTCCCACTACTTAAGCACTCCATAGTAGACACTTTTATTACTTCAAATTACGCGCGCGTAACTACTCAAATAATAAATTATGCTTAGACCCCCTCTCTACACCTCTACAAACTCTGAAAAACCTCCCTTGCCCAACTACATAAGAAGTAACAAGTACGCATATGATTACTTTAAGGATGCAACCAACCTTTGACTGCCACATTCAACATTCTAATAAATAAAAAATACTAAAAAAATTGAAAAAAAAAATAACTCTGCGTGGCTTCCTTAGCTCACTCAGTGTACGCGTATGTCTCTTGATTTCACTTTTTTCACGCTTCCACGAGGAGAAAATAAATTTTTAAATAAAATCGCTAAGGCAGATAATGAGATGCTCGAGTGAGCGGCGAGCCGGAAGGTACCGTTAGCAATTGGCGAAGAAATGCACAAAAATTTATTTGTTCCCCAGCACACACACAGGCAGGTACATAAAACGAGAGACGGGCGCTCACATGCAAATTGCCAACTGCTAACTCACTTGCAGATATTCTTCAGAAAAATAGAAAAATGCAAATGAAAGAGATGCGAGTGCGAGCACACTAGTTGGTTGTTGAATCGCCGCTTGGCACATTGCCATGCCTTTTGCCTATTTCCTGCGATTTTTTTTGCACCTTCACAAAGGGTACATATATTCCTTTTATATAAATTTATGAAGGATCTCATCTCACCTGCTCAACTCAGCCAACTCTTGTAGTCTTGTGCTTCTAAACTACCCAAAGCCACCTGCAACCAGCTTCTTTCGCTTGCAACCCCGCCATTCACTGCCTTCCAGTAGCACACCTCTTCTTCTTTTTGTTGTTGTTGCTGTGGAGCGCTCCGCCCCAGGCTTATTATGAGTTTTTAGCTTCCCTTTGGGAATTTTTCAATTTTTAAGCCGGAAATCTACTTTCAATTGTTTGCCTACGCTGCTTGCCGCGCTTGAAGGCTCTGTGTGGCTGCAACTCCCGCTCGCAATCGGTCAGGTGTGTAGGTGTTGCTCATTTTTCCGCACTCAGCTGCGTTCGTGTTGCCGCCGCCTACAGCCTGCTGAAGTGTAAATATTTTCACAGAAGGTGTAAATAAAATCTTGTAGATTGCGCTGCGTCGCGCTCCACTGCTGTGCGGTGGCAAAGCTAAAAGCCTCGTTTGCCAGAGACGAGGTTGTGCAGCGCACTTGTTGGTCTAGCGTTCGGGGAGTTTAACGGTGTAAATGTTTCAATTTCTCAAATGAAGTTGTTCGCTTCGGTTTTCCAGCTTCTTCTGCTTCTATTTCTTCATTTCTTTGCTCAAATTCTTTTCACAGATATTTATTTATTTTGTTTGCTCAATCGCTTTATTTCTTGATATCTTTGCAAATCTTTTTTATTTTCCATCTTGAGCTCGCCTCTTCGCTTTGCTGCTGTCGCGCCTTCTTCCTGTGCCTTCAGCCCGCTTCATCTCCAACTTTCTCCTCTACAACGCTTTTGTAAACAAATTAAATTTTATTAATGCGCAAGGATAAACACTTCAACGCTTAAGCAGCGGCATGGCGTTATACATTTCTATTATATATATATAAAGATATCCGCTCCTCAACCTCAGCATAAAGCCAGTATGCTATTGTTATCCTTCCACAATCTTATTGCTTGATATTTAATAATAAGCACATAAAGCAAGCAAAGCAGTTGAATGGCCCGCAGGATGGCTCTCAAATGAAATTTGAAGAGTTCTTATTCTTTGCAATTATTAAAGCGACCAAATAAGCTTGGCGAAGCGGGATTATGTGGTTATGCGAGCTCTATTGAATGGAGCCTCAATTGAAAAGGGTACAATAAAATGTTTTTTTCCAATTTAAAATAGTAATAATGGATCAGATTACGATTTAAAATTAAATTCCACAACTCTACCAATGTGCTGTGAATGAGTTCTAATTGGGCTTCGGAATTCTTTGAGGAAAAAAAGTTATTTTTTGGTTCAAAGACAACCCTCAATACCAAATAGGTCGAAATTACGATTCTCTGACGAATATTTTTACCAATACTTTAAATATGAAAGACTCCAATCCAATATAACTGCTTTCCGAGACTTCTTAAAAGAGTTTAAGCACCCTAATGTTCCGAAAAACTCATGTTGGGAATCTATTTATACGTATGACCTTATTTGGACCCATAATCTCATATTAGTTCCCACAATGATCATCAAAGGAGTCCGAAGACGTTCTGTCAACAGCCTGTCCCAACCAAATATATTCAGAACATGTTCCACTAGATCCTGTGATCGTTTCTTAAGAGTTCTCGAGAGGAAGATTTTTAGTAATGCTTGGATAGCTCGAAATATTTCAGGAGGTTTGGAATTCGTTTATCTTGTTCGAGCTATTTTCTACTTTGAGGTTCCATGACAGAAACATATAATACGGAACGAAAATATCTTGAGGACAGTAGAATGTTGACTTTACCTCTAATTGAACTCTCTGTGCTTGTCGTTTCTTAACAGTTCTTGAGCGTAATCGATAGTTTTGGTGATGTTTGAAGACTCGTCATATTTCGAAAGTATTAGTAGTCAGTTCTTTTGTTACTGCTGGTGTCTTCTTTAAAGTTCCGGGATAGAAACATATCATACGGCACACAAATGTCTTGAGAACTGGAACTTACTTGGACTCTTCTATGATTGCACAAATCTAAAGAAGATTAAAGAATCGGCTTCCATCTTTCAATAAAGCGTTTTTAAGAAAGTTTCTCCATTTAAATGATGATTGGTCTTTCAGCAGTTCCGAACTGATAAAGAACACTTTTCAAAGATTGGCAAGATCCCAGATCCAAGTTTTAAAACTTCTCCGAAGCGGCCATTGGATCTCCGTAGGACTTTCGCGTCATATATGAGGCTTGATGTTGCTTTATACTCACAATCTCAGAGTTTTTCTCAACGAAATTTTAACTCCGATCCCAAAAAGTTTTAATAGCACTGACACTAAGCCTTCGGCCGCGTCACACTCTCATGAGCTCAAACAATATTTGTAAAGATATACCGAAAATTGTCAGCAAACATTTCATGTCCACTCGTTTCTACAAAACAGAAACAACGATATTTTGTGGTAATTACATAACTCACTTAAGAAACGTCTTGAAGTTAAACTTCATCGCAAGTAAATTACATTAAAACGCATTACATTAAAAACTTAAAATATTTACATTACACTTGACTACAGCGACGCAGTTCAGCGGTTCAAACTGAGCTCGGGCAAGCACACTCGCGTTCCGAAGTGCACAGGTTAGTGAGTGAGTACACAAACTAGTTGGCAATACTCAAGTGTAGAGTTAAGACAGCGGCTCAACTTGAGAAGTAAGAAAACACTCAGCAGCCGCTAACCTTTAAGTGTTGCCAACTTCCATTAAAGTTGAGGGTTAAAAGTATGAAATTCGCAACAAAATGTTGTTTTGCATTAACTATTTTGAAGAAGAAAGTGGTAGAAGAAGCAGCTGAGAGCCTCTTAAATTCTAATATGTTGAGTTTGAGTATCAGTTTCCTCCAGCAAATACTCTTACTCACAACAGCCGCAATATAATTTCCGTTATCATATGCCTTCACTCAGCACCCCTTCCTCTCTCACTTTCTTTCTGGATTTCCAAATTGTAAATTCGCTGGTTTTTGTTTGTCGATTGTCTGTGATTTTTGTTCGCTGGCAAATTGCTTGCTATTTTTAATATACATAATTTCATTAAATAAATGCCTTTCTGTCTTTGCGCTGTCAGGACTCACTGCCTTTTCTTTACATTTCAATTGCTGCGCGTTGTTTCCTTTTTCGTGTCTCGTGTCTATGGGCATTTCGGCCTTTTAGTCAAATTAACATAATTTATAAGCAGATTTTGTAGTTGAGTTAATTCTGATTATTTCAGAGACTCGCATTGTTTTTGATGAAGATATGTCTTTCTACAGCTTATTCTTTATATGTATTGTTTTCGTTGTTGTTTTTTAAATGTTATGCAAATTAGTCTTCGTAATGCAATTAAGAATTCAAGTTTACATTAAGAAAATTATATTTTAGTAATTAAAGAGACCGGAACTGTATCTTTTGTCAATTAAAGCGTGACTTTATTAACTAAAATTTAAACAAAAATTAAAAAGATTACAGTATATATTTGCCAATTTTTGACCTAAAAAGTTCGACCGATTCTTTCTTGGTAACTTATGCCCGGTTTCACAGTCAGTACTGAGGTTGTGCTTTAGATAAAACAGAAATATTGCGTTTTACAGTTCATACTTAAGTTCTGCTTAAGTACAGAAAATGGGAGACTTAAGCAGTGCTTAAATAACAGCTGAATTTTGTTTTGAATATTGACTTATTTGTCAGAAAAATAAAAAAAAAATATTTGCTGAACAATTTTTTGGAATTTCTTGCATTCAATGACGGTTATATGCTTTCCTGCGAGTTGCAATAGGTGCCCCCACTCGCTTGCGGTGAAATTCGGTGTCCTTTTATTGTCTCCATCCATTTCCCAGAATCTAAATTTATTCGTCGCAAAGTTATTTTTCATCAAAAATAATTTCAATTTGTCAGATGGTATTTGTAAACAAATGTTTTTCATTGTGCTGCCATATATCATAATAGAATTTTAAAGAAAATAAGCATCGGCTGGGAAACGCAAATGACTACTCAGTCAACAACAATGCTTAGCTAAGATTTTATTTGGGCACAACTTAAGTACGAACTGTGAAACCGGGCATTATTCTTACAATTTTTACACCAGCATCGCCTATTTGAAGCCGCAAACATTGAGTACGAGTAGTAAAAAAAATTCCTCAATAGAGTGATAGATAGACTACTAGTCCTTAAAAGCTTCAAGGTTTATGTAAACAGATCTTGGTTGCTGAAGGTAATGATTAAAAATCAATATAGTAATCGCTATTTGATATAGGAAAGAAGCTCACAAACAACTAAATCATCGAACAAAAGTAATAACGAAGAATAGTATTTATAAAAGCGGTTACAAATGTCGATGAGCCTTAGCCGCACTTTTCTTGGAATTAAAAAAGAAAAGCAAAATTTACCGCAAATGTCGAGAATTCGGCTCAAAAATTGACATTTTCAGTTGAGAATAAGTTTGGGATGCAAACAGATCTCTACAAATATTTTGTTGAGTTAATGTTGACAAAAAAAAATCAATTTAATCGACCAGTGCTTGACCCTAGAGACATCTATTGGAAAACGGCGGAAGCAAAGTTTTAGACCTAATAGATCGGATGGATCACTTTAAATATGAATTGAATTAATGTGAATAATATAACACTTATACTATGAGTTCTTGATAGGTTTTAGGTTCAGGCAAAGGTTTTAATACGGAAGTTCGGATGATATCTTGCATACTGAATCTGTTAACTAGAAACTGAGATTTCTACAAAGAATACTATATCGGATAGATCAGATAAATCTTAGTATAGTATAAATTGAGTGCTTTAAGAGATGGATCGTCGAATTGAAAACTCTACATTATAAAACTTAAAAATCTCCCAAAAAAATGTCATTCAACAGCGCAAACTTTGTCAAGACATCTTAACTATGTAAAGAGTCTTATAGAAGACTTCCTTCTTAGAAAAGAATGTCTGAATTTATAACTCATTGTTTTTCAGTGCACTTAAAACATCATCCTGAGGAATTCAGCATTTTCGGGGTTCTAACAGGAGATCTAGATCTAGTCTGTGCCCTCGAGTAATTATGAAGCATTTTTGAGAGGACAGAGTATATTAACTCATCCGTCTATAATCTACTATTAATGACTCTCCTACTTATTTTTGATTGTTTCTTAAATATTTACATATATTCTTTTCACGGAGAAGTTCTAAAGCAATCTAACCCCATTCCTACAACAAACTAAGAAAGATTACCTAATGTTCTACATACTCTCTATAGCTACTGTTTGAAGATCATTTAAATAAAATCACGCAACCCGAAAATATTTGCTCTATTTTTAAGAAATAAATAAATTTACTACAGTTGAACACTTCTCGATGACTCACCAATGGCTCTGCTGGTAATAAGTCCGCTTCTAAATTACCGAATTTCGTACGTAAAATAGCTGGGAATTCCTATTAAAAAACAATTTATGCATTCAACAATTCGAAAATAATGCTAAATAATTTCAGAAAAATAAATGCTAAAGTACATGAACTGCAAAAGAATGGGGACTGGCTGCAAACAAAACGAGGAAGCGAAAGTAACAAGGGAGTTTGAAAGAGTTAGAAGGAGAGAGAGAGAGAGACTGGAGTTCAACTGAAAGTAGTAGGGGCTGAATAGCTAATGCAAACACCCGGATGATGTTGAGTGAAAACTAACACAGAATTTTAATTACATACATGTGGAGGAAGCAGAAAAAAGGTGTAAATTTTATAAACAGTTAAGAATTCGAAAAAAAGGAGAATATAATTTTGAGGAAAAAATAAAAAAAAATGTAATAAAAAGCCGCGAAATTGTCAATGTGTTAGAAATAAAAATTGAAATTTCATGCACATACAGATAATTATGTTGGTTCATATATACATACATATATATGTTTGTATGTATTTATTATCTATGTTGTGTGCGCGTCGAACATAAATTGTATAAATTGTATAAATTGTCTTACACAGCTCGATCGCATGAAAAATACGCTGAGAAAGGGTAGCCTCTGATAATAAAAGTAAATAATAAAGATTGCCCCGATGCGATAGAAAGTTCAACGGAAGCGTGATATGACTTTTTGAAGAACACAACAACAACAACAAATGAGCTATTTCCACTTTTTTTTGGTCTGTGTATATGAGTATATTGGTGTACCCGCTATTATGTATGCAGATCTGCGTTGTCACGTGATTTGCCATGCCACAGCGGCGGTTTTTTCGGTGTAACGAAAAATTTTGATTTGTAACAGAGGAAAACTACAGTGAAGCGTGAGTTTTGAACACTATACAACAACAAAAAAAAACACACAAATGTACATACATTCATATATATATATAAATATGTGTTTATATGTGTGATCAGCCAACTGATATGAAAGTCGGATAACAAAGTGCGTCTGAGTGTGCGCACACACACACCGGATGACTGTCACTTTTTCCAGTAAACTATTTAACAGCCCAACCGTGCGTACTTAAGTGCCACTGTACAGCGTATGAGCTCATATACACATACAGACTTATTACATATAAGCACTATCCCACTCACAGCCCAGCCCTGTCATTGACCTCTACACTCCATTAGATTTTGTATTCCATTTCGGTGCCGCGAAACAACTCAATTTTGAATGACATTAATCATTAGCATTTCTTTTCGTCATCTGTCTACATTTCTACACAGTTTTCACACTCACACTCGCACTGGAGACAACAGTGTCGTACATTAGCGCAATATGTGGCACATGTTGCTTCACTACTTCTTATGTACTATACATTTATATGAATGGTTCATGTATATGTCTGTATGTATTCATGCAACATTTTCGCGACCCTCGTTTGCTACAATTGTAGCATATTTAATTTCGTTTCAATTAAACCTTTTTTTGTTGTATTTAAGTGCAAATTTGGACTGAGTTTTGTTGTATTATTTTAATTTATTTAATTTTCTCACCTACAGTTTCATGCAAATAAGCACGTGAAATGCTCTATAAAACCTTTTATTTTTATTTCCTGCTATTTTTTGTGGTTTTAAAACTCTTTTTTTTATATTGTAGATTTTACTCGCTTTAATTGTTCTGAAATTCTGACGATAAACCTTCAGAGTGTTTGGTGATTAAGCTGTTTGAAATATCCATGAATATGATTTTTATGTTTTTTTTTTTAAGTTAACTCTGTTTGAGGTTATTCTATGTATTGCTATGTCTTAAAATATAATTTTCACAGTTACTTGCACTTTATAGTATAATTGAAGATATAATCCTAGGTCTTATACGTCTAAAGTATTGTTAAGCCAATAAAAAGTAAACTAAAGTTCAACCCACACCAAGTCAAGACGTCAACAATATTTATTATTAAAAAATATTAAAATTTTTTCAAAGTTGTTAGTATTTTTCTGCAGCGCCCGGAGTCTGCACTTGAAAATCGGTGCCGGTGATGGGGAAGGCGATGCATCTGAAACAGTCGAACCAAATTTTTTTTTTTAATTTTTATAAGTTTCTTTTCTTTAAGAACTAAAAAAATACCGAAGAAGTTATAAAATTCCAAATTTTTCGAAGTTTGAAAAAAAAATTCACTTTTTTTAAGAAAAAAAATTGACTTTAAGTTGCAAAACAAGTAGTTTAAATAATACCTTTTGTCCAACTTTTTTAGTTCAAATAGAAGATAATTTAATACTGAAGCTAGATCACTTTGGTTTTTTTCGATCGGACATATATTCTTTTTGCTATCGCCGGCATCGTTTTCTAACACTTGTGAAAATGAAAACTCGAGAAAACGCGCTTTAAAATTTTTGGAGAGCATTCGCACCTGCTCGACGCTCGGCCACTAAAACTGCTTCAGCTTCGAAAATGTGATAAAAATCGATTTTTTTGAAGCCTGTAAAGCAGACTACTGCCTTAAATATTTAAGTTAGTATATATTGTACGAAACGACAAGGCTTGGTATTGTAGTATTTAGTCATACAGATCAAATTTAAGCATAAGTTTTCGTTTTCATAACTCTCCCAAATATATCAATTTATAAGCAAATCATAAGTTTATTAATCGTTATAGGAAATATCCACCGTGAAGCACACCTAAATTTATGCAGAAATACGACTCCATAGTAACCGACATTAACTGATGAAGGTCTAAATTGCCTAACATCTCTTCATCTTTTCAGAACTCAATAAACCGACTCTTCAAACTTAAAAGGGACCACGAAACAACAAACCATAAATATTCAAAAGCTCGTCTCGCTTAACTAAAATGCATATTAAAAGTAAAAAATACATAAATCTACATAATATTGGCATAAAGTTCCTATCTGCCTAAGGTTAAAATTCAAAAAAATATATTAAAACTCTGAAAAATATCTGTTAGTATCAACGACTTGAAATATGTAGTTTAAAGACTAGTTCTAACCTCAGACGAACTCTTTAGAAGCAAAGACTATTCCGTATAGAATTAAAGTCTACAAAAAACGGATATAGATCTACTTAATCTAGATCAAATTCTAATCTCAAAACTAGAAACATACAGTTTTAGACCCTGACAAGAGCTCTCTCGATTATAACGATGTTGATTTATCAATTTAGCGGATCTTCAGACGATCCAATGATACCTCAAGCTTCACAAAAGACTTTATTAGACTTTAAAACTTGTGTTCTTCAAAAATTTTCTTTCTAAAATAGATTTTCTAAAGATCCGTACCGGGAAAATTGATATTTATCATTAAAATAATCATTTATAATTATCATAAAAATTAAAGGAAATTACTCAAAAATCACAAGATACACAAAAATGGAATGAACTCACTATTTTTAAAGTATATTTGTATAATTTTGGTATAATTTTTATATAATTATTTTACTACGTTAAAATATACCGATAACACTAAGCAACCGTAACTTTTTGTAGCATTTTTTTATTTTATTTTTTTTTATATATATATATGACCTGACGTTATCATCGAAGGGTTAGGTTCAAACACAATGTGTTTCAAAATTTTATTATTCAACTGTATATTCGAATTGGCAATAGAAATCAAATTTCATACAAATTATCGTCCGTAACTCGGAAGTCTCTCAAGTTCAACTGTATTTTAATATTTAAAATTTTTTATAACGGATCGAAATGACGCGACGTCATCATCGAAGAGTTAGGTTGAAAATAAATGTGTTTCAAAATTTTAATATTCAACTGTATATTCCAAAACTCGAACTCTTGAATTGGCAATAGAAGTCAAATCTCGGAAGTCTCTCTAACTAGAGGTTGTTTTGTGGTTTATGGTCATTCGAGTTATGGAAGTTCAACTGTATTTAATTTTTTAATATTTTTTATAACGGATCGAAATGGCGCGACGTCATCGTGCAAGGGTTAAGAAAAAAAAAAAAATTTTTTTCAAAATTACAATATGTAGCATAAAATTTGGTGGCAAATAATTCAAAAGTAATTTGTATTTGAAGAAAATATTTTTTATACAATAAACGCAGATGTTATGCTTTTATAATTTTTCAAAAATGTAGTTTTTTGATTTCTTTTTTCAGTCACTTTCAAATCAATCACATTGCATTAACCCCACTAATTTTCCGAACTATTAATTTCTTAAGTTGTTTTATAGCTATTTTAATTTCAAAAACCACTCAGCTAACGGAATTAGTTTCGAACCACAATACAAAAAAAAATTAAAAAAAATATTTTGAAATTTTGAAATGCACTAAAAAAACACAAACACTTTCCTGCTGCCATTTGCTAAACTAAAAATAAATGTTAAGAAAACATACACTAATCAATCATGACACTCTGTCACGACTTGATAGAGAGAAATATTTTGAAAAAATAAATACAAAAAATTAGAAAAAAAATCAGAAAAAAAACAGAAAAAATAATAGTCAGAAAAAACAAATGCAAACAGTTGGAGAAAAAAAATCTGAAAATCTGAGGAAAAATCACTTTTGTGATTTTCAACAAAACACTTACCCGCCAAAGCGTACGTGCTGCGCACCGATGTGTTTACTCAAACGAATATCCAAGCCTTGCCACAACACAACGCGTCACGCGCTTGTCACTGCCGCGCCGCGCCACAGCCATGCTCCACACAGCAACGCTGCTGCTACCCATTTAACTGATCGCGGTGTGGCGCACATGTGGACGCGTGTGTGTGTGTGTGTTGTGTGTTTACGTACTCAACGGCTGAATGAATGCAAAAGTAGCGCTAGCGCTTACTATTTGTATGGCAATACACTTGGTGTTGTTGTTGTTGTTGTAAACATTCATACAATTTGACGCCGCGATCACTGTTGAATTGCTAGCTAGCTAGCAATAGCTTGTTGGCACTGCCGCTGCTGCTACTGGTACTCGTGTTGTTGTTGTTGTTTGTCGTCTTGTTATATTCGAGTGTTCACTACTTATCAGCACCTGACCTTTCAACACGGCATAGCAACAACAATAATGTGTGCTGTTTTTTTGAAAAAAACGAACTGTGTTGTTGTTGCTGTACGACTTTTTTGTTTTTGTTTGTGTGTTTTGTTGTTTTTTGCTTTTCATCATGCGGCCGCCGCTATCGCTTGGCTTTTATAAATATTTACATTACCCGGCATGAATAGCGAGTACGTTGGAGCGCGAGGAGCTCGTGTGATCCGACTAGGCTGAAGTTTCAAGAACAACTGACGTTTCAACGTTTCGAGGCGTAAAAAGTCTGCATAAAAATTGTAGATTTTTTTTCATTTCATTTAGGAATGCACATACAAATGGCTATACACATGTGTGTGTGTGTGTGTGTGTGTTTGTGTTAACATTAATGAATATTACATAGAGAATGCGCTTATCGGCACACACTGACATGGCAAATATGTACATAACAAATGCATATAACAAGATCTGTATATAAACATATATATAAACTTATACACACATATATATATATATATATACATATACAGCATGTGCAGCAAGTGTAAATAGCTTGAAATTATCAGCAAAAAAAAGCAACAAATTTAGTTCACATTTCAGCAGATCTAGCTGCAGCAGTAAAACTAATATTTGTGCGCGGCGCGTGTGTGAAAACATAGAAAATTGCCGCACGATCGCAATTTCATGTCTGCATGCCGTTCTAAGTGCCCCTACACAAGTGTCTATAGCACACATTTCTTTGCATTTGTGTGTCCATTTCGATATGTTTGTAAATATTTGCACATGTTGCTTGTAATTTCGGCGTTAATAGCGACACATGCAGCAGAAACTTGATTATAGCACATACTCATATGTATGTATATGACAATTGGCACAAGAGCGCATTAGGGATGCTCTTCAATATTTATGAAGCTATTTTTTCTCATTTTTTTATAAATTTTTACTAAAACGTATGCGAAAATTTTCCATACAAGCCCTTGATTCCGATCGTTCAGTTTGTATGGCAGCTATATGATATAGTGGTCCGATATCGGCAGTTCCGACAAATGAGCAGCTTCTTGAAGAGAAAATAACATCTGCAAATTTTCAAAACGATATCTTAAATACTGAAGGACTAGTTCGTATATATACAGACAGACAGACGGACGGACATGGCTACATCGAATCAGTTCAACATACTGATCATTTATATATATACTTTACGACGCTTCCTTCTGGGTGTTACAAACTTCGTGACAAACTTAATTTACCCTGTTCAGGGTATAAAAATCAACTTAAATTCATCTTATTTAATCTAAAACTAAATAACAAGTCTGGAAGTAGTTACAAGTATAGTCTTTCTATTAACGGGTTATATGTGTTTTGTCGGGTAAAAAAATTATTGTTTTTTTTCTGTCTTATAAATACATATTTAAAGAATAATTTCTGAAATTTTCAAAAAAAATTAAAACTGCTCCATAGTGACGTCTTTTCCGTTGACCCCTCGGAAAAAAGATGCGTTGTCAGCATAACTCCTGACAGGATCATCCAAAATGAAAACACAAAAATAAGTGTTTTAAGTAAGACCATAAACTCGTGCTTGAACGAAAGAAAGACAAAAAAAGTGAAAATTGGAATTTTGGCAGACATTTTTCCAAAAAAAAATAAAAATTTTGGTCAAATTTGCTTGACATTTTTTTTTTTTAAATAGTTATAATTTAAAAAATAAAAAAATCCTTCGCACAAGCACGAGTAAATTATATCTCAAACACCTGTGTAAAATTTCATCAAGATCGGTTGAGTTGACTTTGAAAACACTGTTTCGAGAAAAACGCGTTTGAAGTTTTGAGTAACATTAATAGCTGACTTGGAGCGCACACCTTTCAACGGCTGTATCTCCGAAACTATTATTCGGATCGACAATTTAGGATAATATATCTTGAAATGTTGTAGAAATTAATAAGCAAAAAAATAAAAAAAATCGATTTTTTGAACCCAGGGAACCCACCAAACACCCAAGCAGAAATAAAACTCATACAATTTAATGTTTTCGATAAATGGATGTATTTTGTTTCATTATAAATCTAGATCTCTTATAATTTCGAGCAAATGACCTCTGCGGCTAGCTCGAATAAATTCCAGCCGAGAGTGTCAATTGTCGACTACTTTATGCAGCAATTTAGGCCATGTGTCAGGAAGCAACGTTGTTCCGGAGTAAGTCTCTACATTATGAGATGCATACCAATCTGTATCTAAATGATGTAACAGCTAGCACAAAGACCAATTGGAAAAAAAACGTCTAAAATAACAACCGTTGGTTTCATAATTAATCTATGTGTTCACGTATACACAAATTCAATAATTAAACTGATAAAATTACCACTTTTTATATTAGAAACTAGTTTCGAACTAATTTCAAACTAGTTTCAGACTAGTTTCAGAACTATGGGCGGAATTCCCAAAATACTTTTTATATACGCTTAACCCCATATTTTGCCAACAATTTTTTTAATATATTGAATGTAGTCTTTAATTAGTATAAAATTGTTAAAATTTAGTTAATCTAATTAATTTAATGTTTAGACCAATTATATTAAATTGGACCCAAATTGTACCGAACTCTCGAAATTAATCTTCCAACTGATTCGATGAAGATTGATAAAGATTTCTTCTGATAATTTATAGTTTTTGTTTAAAATGGATATCATTTTTAAACATTTAAAATGTTAAAGATAAGATTGTTGGCTAATAAATTTAGATTTTTTATAAAAAAGTAAGAGCTTTGGGAAGAATTTACTCAAGAAATACATACATCTCAAAGAAACGAGATTCGGAGGAAGATTAACGCCACAGCACCACGGTGTGGGATCGATCAGGGTTATTTTTAAAAATCGTGGTCGAAAACCGCCTTGTCATAATGTAGTTCTAGGTAAAAAACCTGGTGCACTTCGGGTTATTCGAATTTTTTAACTCTTCTATTTTTGCTGCGGTGGCGTTAATACGTAAGTTCGCGAGTTTGATTAGATCTAGCTATAAAATATCATGTATTATGTATACTTGTTTTGTAACTAGGCTGAAACTGGTTTAAATGTAACTAGTCCACCTGAAAAAATATAAATTTTCAACAATTGCAAACCAATATTCGTGGAGCAACTTCATTTCAGTGCAAGCAATAATACTATCTTCCATATATTCTTTAATTTTCACTTCTAAAAGCTATCAGATGTTATAAAAAAGTAATTAAGATATTTTTTTTACATCCCAATTAATACTGAACACCCCTAATGTGCACATAAACTTATACAGATGTATATATATACGCACATACGTACATTCATACATTCATTCATTTGAACATTATTGAATTCATGGTACATAAGCTCTAGACGTAGATACAATACATACTCGTAGATACAAATAATATGTTCATATGTACAATGCATACCAAACCCAAATGTGCACTTGCACGATCACACAACAACTGCAAGCAAAAAACAACAACAAAATTTGTGCAATCGAGTAACCGATTTTTATATGCAATGTTTAATTCTATGAATAAGATTAATTGTATGTTGCATGCAATGCATGAAATACATGAGTATATATATATATATATATGTACTTATATACACACATACTTATGCATATAAACATAGAAGTAGCGACATGAAGTGGCAATAGATAAGCATGTCATGCGGTCGGTACTCAATTGACATACATAACAGCGAAATGATATAGTCGCATGACGGTGGAATATTCATATACATAGTTATATATATATATGTATATATATTTGTATGTTTATTAGAGTATAAATACATACTTATGAGTCTAAGTAAATAAGTAAGCGCAATCACAGATATGGAACAGAATGAACAAGCATTCATATAAAAGCATGTTGCTAACTTATACATATTTCAAATGATTTCAGAATTGAGTATATATACATATGTACATTAAATTACAGTGAATATTAGTCCAAAGAACACTGGAATGCTATTTAATGGCATTATTACTAGTTACTTATTTATTGAAACAAGAGATAATACTAATGAAAAAGTAAAATTATTCTCTGAATTGTTTTCATAAATCATTGTTTCCACGAAAAAATTTGTCTTATCGCGGATTGCAACAGTTCGAGGTGTCGAATTGCCTTTACCAATAGTACTAACTTCAACTGAAGCCGAGTTCTCGAGCAAAAACTTTGTACAAACATTCCGAGTTGTCTACGCGAAGTCAATAAAAAATTGTAAAGATATCATAAGAGGTATTTAAGGAGTTAGGGGTAGTCAGAGACACGAAAATATTAGAATTTTCAGTAATTTTTTTTTTGCTATTAAATCATGTTAATTTACAAAAGTAATACAAAAAAATAGGCATTATTACACAATTTTTTGACTTGAAGTGACGAAAATTTGAAAAAAAAAATATAATTTCCAATAGCTGTTTGTTTTGACCCAGTTTCAAAAAAAGGTCCGCGCGGTGACAATCATAAGTCCTTGGAGATTCGTCTAAAATGAATCGGATAAAAAAAATGTGTTTTATAAATAGATAATCCTGGGCCTGATCGAAGTTTTTTTTTTAATTAACTAAATGGCGGCCTCAGGTAATTTTTTTCTACATTTTCGGGCAAAAATTCGGGAAATTGGTCTTAAAAAATCGAAATTAAAAAAAAGTCCTTCGATCAGACCTGATTTTATTATGTATTCTAAAAGCTGTATGAATTTCATTAAAATCAACTGAGCGGTTATCGAGTTACAGTTGTCACCAGTTCAAAAAACATAGTTTTGAGATAAACGCATTTAAAGTTGCTACCGAGCGTTTTGGAGCGCCCGAGCGATCTTTTTGTTATCAAATTTTCAGAGAATATTTTTAAGATATGTATATATTACACTTAGCGAAAATGCAAAAAAAAATTGATTTTTTGAAAATTCTGCCTACTCCTTATCCCTTAAGGGGTCACATGGGTTTCGTGGGTTCAAAAAATCATTTTTTTTATTATTTTGCTTATTAATTTCTACAACATTCCAAGTATATTAGCCTATTTAAATCCAAGTCGATCCGAATAATAGTTTCGGAGATACAGCCTTTGGAAGGTGTAAGCTCCAAGTCAGGTATTATTGTTTCTCAAAACTTTAAACGCGTTTTTCTCGAAACCGTGTTTTCAAAGTCGGTTGTCAAATGTTCTCTAAAACTACGATCTTGATGAAATTTTGCACAGGTGTTCGAAATACAATTTACTCGTGCTTGTGCGAAGGATTTTTTCCTTTTTCGCTTACAATTATTAAAAAACAAAAATGTCAATCAAATTTGACCGATGTTTTTATTTTTTTTCTGGGAAAATTTTTGTCAAAATTGCAATTTTTACTTTTTTTGTCTTTCCTTCCTTCAAGAACGAGTTTGCGGAAACACTATTTTTTTTTTCATCTTTTTTTCCGAGTGGTCGCCGGACATAACGTCACAATGGAGCGGTTTTAATTTTTTTTTATTATATATAGAAATTATTCTTTAAATATGTATATATAAGACAGAAAAAAATTTGAATTAAATAAATAATTTATTACATAGAAAACAAGTAAGGAAAGGCTAAGTTCGGGTACAACCGAACATTTTATACTCTCGCAATTTATTGAAGGAATTTTATTAAGATAACACACAAATTTACCCATAAATTCGGCATAAAGTTTAATAGAATATCGAATATCGAAAATCGTCATATATAGTATATGAGGATTGAGGTAATTCCTGAACCGATTTCACTCATTTTCACCACCAAAATACACTATATTCAAGACTGTACGCTCACTTAATTTTGCTAAGGTATCTCATATATTAACCAATACATATATGCGGATTAAAGCCCACCGTATTTTTGAAAAACCTATAATTATGTATATGGGAGCTAGGAGATTTTATGACCCGAATTTTTTTGGAATAATTTTTGGAACAGAAACACACTATTAGAAGAAAGCAATTTCCTCTGAATTGATTTAAGATACCTGAGAGATTTACGGAAATTTTCGGTGAAAAATTACCATGGGGCACTGAATCTTTCTTATTCGATATTCGGGGCTTTGAAAAGTTATAGTCCGAATCTTACAATTTTTTCACAAGTTATGCCACAGATCGTATACAGTATTTGTGTAAAGTTTTATTTCGCTATCATCATTGGTTCCTTATGTTTATATTATAAAGTGAACGAATCAGTAGGATTCAAAATTGAGTTATATGGGAAGTAGGCGTGGTTGTGAACCGATTTCGCCCATATTCCATCCGTGTCATCAGTTTGTCAAGTTATATACCGAATTTCATTGGAATTGGTCGTGTAGTTCTTGAGATATGGTTTTTGACCCATAAGTGAGCGACGCCACGCCCATTTTTCATTTTGTAAAAAATCTCAGTGCAACTTCCATCTGCCATTCCTTATGTAAAATTTATTGTTTCTTTTTCGTTAGTGAGATAACCCACTTTCAGTAATTTTCAACTTAACCTTTGTATGGGAGGTGGGCGTGGTTATTATCCGATTTCAACTATTTTCATGGTGTGTGGTGGGGTACAGAAGAGAATCGACTGTAGAAAGTTTGGTTTATATAGCTTCATTGGTTTGCGAGATATATACAAATAACCTATTTGGGGGCGGGGCCACGCCCACTTCCCCAAAAAAATTACATCCAAATATGCCCCTTCCTAGTGCGATCCTTTGTTCCAAATTATTTTTTATGGCTTAGTTATGACGCTTTATGTGTTTTCGGTTTTCGCCATTTTGTGGGCGTGGCAGTGGTCCGATTTTGCCCATTTTCAAAAGCAACCCTCTCACGGTCCCAGAAACATGTGTTCCAAGTTTCATTAAGATATCTCAATTTTTACTCAAGTTATCCATTGCACGGACGGACGGACGGACAAACAGACATTCGGATTTGGCCATGTCTCGTCACCCTGATTATTTTGATATATATAACCCTATATCTCACTCGTTTAGTTTTAGGACTTACAACAAACCGTTATGTGACAAAACTATACTACTCTCTTAGCAACTTTTTTTGCGAGAGTATAAAAATGAACTTTTTGTTTTCCAGTCTCCAAAGTGGTTCCAAGTCACGGGCGAAATTTTATGAGAGATTCGCCAAATGATTCATTGATTTGTGTATAATAATGCGTAGATTCGCCATATGGAACCGTAAGCAAACAAGTAGAAGCCTGTTCTGAAGTATTCTTTAAAAAGAAGTTTTTGAACTTTCAGTTTCGAAATAACCTTATCGAAATATGAAAGTCATCTTACATCTTACAAAACATCTTACAAAAATCAAGCATTCTACATACAGTGTCGATCTATTCAACAGGCTCTTGTTAATTATTTTTCAATCTCATATCTACAAATTAAATCAATTTTATTTTATGACAATTCAATATTTTACAAAAAAAATGTTTTTTTAATCAACTCTGATTCCTTATGAATTCTACAATCCAAATAAATTCTATGCTACTGCATTTCTTTACTCCTCTCATTGTCCGCCAAAGAGTTGCATTGTATGCTAGCAATCAATTGACAATTGCTGTCCAATTAATTTTCCAAAGAATACGCAAAAATAACAACAATACATGGGAATACATATGTGACAGGATATTTTTGAAAGCCATTGTAAGTAATAGAAATCGAAAAGGAACACAACAATTTATTTATTGGCAACAATTCAAGCGAAAAGGAATATTTCGAAAGCAATCACACAAAAAGAAGGAAAACCGAAATAGAAAATAAGAAACATTTTGCAATTTATAAGCCATACAAAGTAACTAACGGTGGTAGTGGTGGAGAGTGGGTGAGAGGTGCAGCAAAAAAAGGTTGACAGACCCTTTGAAATTTGTCTAATTGACACAAGACACACACAAGCCAAGAGTGGACCACTGAAATGACGATTTAGTTGGCCCCAAAAATATTCTATAGAAAATAGAAAATAGCAACAAATAAGCTCGTCAAACGTACAATGAAAACACGAAGTGCATATGTGGAGATGCTGAAAAAAAATTCAATAATAAATTTAAATTTACGTACTCCCACTCTCTCGCTCTCCGGGAGTATGTGTGTTCATGTGCTTTTGGGGGCGTTTAACGAAGTGCTCTGTGGGTGTAATATTTATTTATTATCCTCAAGAAACAATTTAAGATAAAATAGTTGAATTCAATTGTGTGTGCTGTAAGCGAAAGCAAATAGTAGCTGCTACGAGAGGCCACAGCCAACTTTGGCTGAAATGGCGAAAATGTTTTATTGATTTTGAAATCGCAAGAAAATTGTTTGCAAATCCCGCACAGCAGAGACATACAAAGACTCATACATTTTGGGTTTAAAAAGTTCATGAAAACTCAAAAAAAAATAAAAACAACAAAAAATACTAGCTGCAGCTAGACCCGACCCGCATGCAACATTTTATTTTCACTTTGCTAACTTTTGGCCTCCACCAATTGAGGCAGGCGCATACTTTTTTTATTTTCGAGAAAAAGAAAGTAAAGAAAAAAGTTCCGTTACTTTCATTCAACATTCCGTCGCTGTGACTTTTCGAAGAACTACAATTGTAACGTAGTTGCCACATGCCACATATGTATATATGTATTTATGCCTGTGTAAAGAGTTGACAAAAGGCCAACGGCCATTTCAGCCCATTACACTCGCTATCTCTCGACAAATTCATTGTCCTGCTGGCGTATGCCATGCCACATATCCTTTCACATTTCACTTTTTTTTTTAATATTTGTTGCTACCGCAGCGTGTATGTTGTGTGTGAAATTTCTAATGTGTTCGTGGCAGCATCCGATTTTCCATTTTTTTGCTTTACTCTTTGCATTATATTTATTTTTTTTTCGCATTTTTTTCAATAAGTTTTAGCTTTGCATTTACGTTGGGTTAAGTTGTAAATCTTGAAAAATTGCTATTCAATGCGAACATTCATCAATGGGTCGACCGTCCATGGGACCATGGCAGTGCGAATGCAAAATGGTGCACTGGGAGAAATATTTTTTCCTTTAAATTTTTGTTTTTTCCTCGAACAAAAGTTAATCCGGGACCCCTGTTGAATCACAGAAGAAGCTCTAAGTCTTTCTGTCAAAACCATACTCAATCAAAATTTTAAAATTTTTGAGATAATAATCAGATTTGTGGGCTCCATACCGAAAGAAAGCAGAAGCCGATGAAACCCCTTAAATAGTTCCATCGGAGGAATTACGAAAAGATTTCATTGGCAGCTATATTGATAGTTTTCCATTCAGAAAATATATACAGTTATGACCAATTTCCCTCTTCCTCGGCTTCCACCAGCGGGTACTGCATCGAACACTTTCAGAGCAGGAGCACTTTCGTCCTATGTGAACTATGTCTATATCGTCGAATAATATATACAGCTCATCGTTCCATCGTCTGCGGTATTCGCCATTGTCATTCTTAAGGGAACGTAAATCTTCCGCAAAACCTTTCTCTCGAAAGCTCCTAATGCGGTCTCATCGAAAGTTGAGCAAGATTTGATATATTTGCTAGTTTATCGCCTAGAGCTCGACGAGGCATTCTGAGCAATGAGAGATCATTAGAGCTCACGAACACGACGCTGAGTGAAGCTACAAATGAGCTTTCGACTAGCCTTGGCTATTAGGGTCTGAGCTTATGTAGACTATAGAACAGCCCCTTCGGTCTCATGGCATAAGGCCAATTGACACCTAACATTTGATTTATTAGCAAAATTTAATGCAAAAAAACACTGGCCGCTAGATGGCGCTAATAAGCATACACAAAGAAAATCGTTATTAATCAGAAGTAAACAATGTGAGGCGAGGAATCATGTCGGACTGCCATTGCTGTATGGAGGAAGGCGATGTGGAAATACCAAGTAATTTCGGCCTCCACTACCCAGTGTTCGCAAGCTTGAGGTTGGAACATCTCAGGAGCCAGACTTTAGGCGAACCATGCGAACTTGCCGTATTAGACATTAGCCGCGTGATAGACTCAAAGCGCTTCGGTGATACCTAAGGGTCTTTTGCCATCCATACTTAGGAGTCTTTTGCCAGCACGTCAGACTGTCACCTTATCTATCCATGTGGGATCCATCGCGAAACTCTCGCGGAGGTCAGCCTCTGTGACCTAACCTAAATCCACCCGCTAGGTGACGCTCTGACATATTTATTCAAAAAATTTCCTTTTTTTTCTATGAAAATATTTTCATAACCTCCAAATTTCTCGCGGTGCACGAATGCACTATATAATCACGCCAACAATGCATTGTTGTGCGACATATTGCCAGCATTCCCAAGGATAACATACATAGTCAAATCTGTCCATTTAGCCAATAAATCCTTGAAGCAGCTTATTTTAGTCGTCTGCGCATAAATATTACCACCACGACAAGGACCAGCCAGCACCAAGTGGCCGATGGGAGAGCTGGGCCACCAGCCAATAGCCTAACATATGCAGTCTCACACTCACTCGCGCACTTCAAGCGCATAGCCGAGCAGAGACAATTGGCTTTCGTAGTCATTGACGTGTCGGCCGATAAAAAGGACTGGGCCGAGGTTGTGATATTTTAGTTATAAATATATCTAGATATAGACATACACATATGTATGTGTGTCTCCTTATGTATGTTTTATGCTGCCGAGCGCAATTTTTGGTCTTAACACTGCATATCTTACACATTTGCTTTGCTACTATTTTACGCCAAACTTCGTTTTGCATTACTTAAAACATACGTTTTTCACACGCCTTCGAGACTGGACTTAGTATTTTGAATTTTCTATTTTTTTGATTTTTTTTTTTTGAATTTTTTTTTTTAGATTTTTTTCTGCTTCTCTGAACTTCCTTAAGAGTTCGCAGGCAAATTTTGGTATGCCCAGCTCAGTGTATGCCTTCCGATATGTCAACTAGAACATCAAAAGCATTGCGTGCTTTTAGGCGAGCGCCCGTACGCATGCTAAACAATGGTCACGCAGTTACACACAAACACACATAAAGAGACTGTACGCATAGCAGTGTGACCTCGGCATTCCTACAAGCTGCCATCCATTCTTGCACACGCCATTGTTATTGTTCTTGACTTTATACAGCTCTATCAGCTCAGTGACATTTGGTCGTCTGTGCCTGTGTGTGTTTGTGTTGTGTCTCTCGTGTTAAATACACATCGAATAACTTGTGCAAATTCTTAAGCTGACATTGGATTTGGTTTCAGCTGGCCATTCAGTTTGAAGTTGTTGTACGACGCTTGTTGGCATTGTCACTGAGAGCAGTGCTTGCACAGAGCTATTTGCTGCTGTTGTTGACATTTTTCCTAGCCATCTGCCCACCGCACTCATACTCCCTTTTTTCTATTTTTATACCCTGAACAGGGTATATTAAGTTTGTCACGTAGTTTGTAACACCCAGAAGGAAGCGTCGGAGGCCCTATAAAGTATATATATATAAATGATCAGTATGTTGAACTGAGTCGATTTAGCCATGTCCGTCTGTATGTCTGTCTGTATATACACGAACTGAAATTTTGCAGATGTTATTTTCTCTTCAAGAAGCTGCTCATTTGTCGGAACTATCGGATCGGATTTGCCGATATCGGACCACTATACCATATAGCTGCCATACAAACTGAACGATCGCAATCAAGGGCTTGTATGGAAAACTTCCTCATTTTACTACATATCTTCACGAATTTTGGTGTGAGTTATAGTTCATAAAAATAATTTAATCTCCGAAAAAAATGTTCAGATCGGTTCACTATAGCATATAGCTGCCATACAAACTGAACGATCGGAACCAAGGGCTTGTATGGAAAACTTCCGCATTTTACTACATATCTTCACGAAATTTGGTGCGAGTTATTGTTCATAGAAATAATTTAATCTCCGAAAAAATTGTTCAGATCGGTTCACTATATCATATAGCTGCCATACAAACTGAACGATCGGAATGAAGGGCTTGTATGGAAAACGTCCGCATTTTACTACACATCTTCACGAAATTTGGTGTGAGTTATTGTTCTTAGAAATAATTTAATCTCCGAAAAATTTTTTCAGATCGGTTCACTATAGCATATAGCTGCCATACAAACTGAACGATCGCAATCAAGGGCTTGTATGGAAAACTTCCGCATTTTACTACATATCTGCACGAATTTTGGTGTGAGTTATTCTTCATAGAAATAATTTAATCTCCGAAAAAATTGTGCAGATCGGTTCACTATAGCATATAGCTGTCATACAAACTGAACGATCGGAACCAAGGGCTTGTATGGAAAACTTCCGCATTTTACTACATATCTTCACGAAATTTGGTGTGAGTTATTGTTCATAGAAATAATTTAATCTCCGAAAAAATTGTTCAGATCGGTGCACTATAGCATATAGCTGCCATACAAACTGAACGATCGGAATGAAGGGCTTGTATGGAAAACTTCCGCATTTTACTATATATCTTCACGAAATTTGGTGTGAGTTACTGTTCATAGAAATAATTTAATCTCCGAAAAAATTGTTCAGATCGGTGCACTATAGCATATAGCTGCCATACAAACTGAACGATCGGAATCAAGGGCTTGTATGGAAAATGTTCGCATTTGACGTGGTATCTTCACGAAATTTGACATGGATTACTGCTTAAGGTAATAATATAATCTCAGAAGAAATTGTTCAGATCGGTTAACTATATAACCCTAATGTTTCTAGCAAACAACCCGGCTAAAAAGAATTAGTAAAATGTTTTCTTTTTTTACTTACTTTTTCTTACGTCTTTAGATTTGCTTAAACACATAGTTACCAAAAGAAATGCACCTGTGAAGGGTATATTAGCTTCGGTACAGCCGAAGTTAACGTTTTTTCAATTTTTGTTTTTTTTTATTGTTTTTATATTTTCTCTTCTTCTTGCTGTTAGTTTTCTCATACTAAGCTGCGTTATTATGCCCCTCCTGGCGGCGCCACCAAAAAGCATATGCAAATTGTTTGAATTTCGTCCTGACCAACGTGCCACACACTGCCACCCTACCGCCACTTAACTGCACAATAGTTGTGTGGTAGCCACTGCTCACACTCCGCAACGGAAATGCAAGACAAGCATGTGTTTAGTTGTTGACTTCCGCTTTTGGATCGAGGGATTTGTAGCGCTTGTTCTCTTCCCTTCAAAAATTTTTGCATTTTCTATTTCAAACAACAACATTTGACTAACATTTACTTTATTTTATTTTATTTCCATTTTTGTTGTCGCTTTTTCGAACTTGAATTGCCACAAGGATAACATGTCCTTAGGGCCAATATGCAGCAAGTGTTAGTAAACGCTGCAGATTTGCACATGTTTACTTGTTGGCCAGCGGCTAAATAAATAGCATAAAAATGGAAATAAAATAAAGGAAATGTGTGAGAAAAAAACATTGCAAAGGACATTTAATAGCCTCAGCGCTTGTTTTAGCAAAATAAATTCAACCATACGCTCCACAAGACGACTATCGGCCTGCCTATCTGTGGCGCGCATAAATCACGCTGCGGATCGTCGGCTCGTAAGCAGGAATTTGCGTTATTGCTTAGTACAGGGCGACATACCAACTACAATATAAGAAGACATTATTTGGCTACAACAAGGCTAGCAGCTCAGCTCAGTGAATTAAATTAGTTTATTAAGGCAGACGAATTGCTTTTGTTACACGGATATATCTTGATTATAATTTCAAATACAACAAAGATGTGTTGCAGCGCTTACATGTTGGGTGCTTGTTAGTGACACAACAAAAAAAAATTAAAAAAATATTGAAAAGGACAAGCTTAATCCTTGTAACACGAAATTTCTCACACACAACTCAATTTACAGCACTTTGACTCAAAATCCTCTCTTCGTACTCACACCAATATTCATACGCACTCAAAGCAAGCACTACCTGTTATTGCTATTAACTTAACAGTTATGTATTTACCGTTATAAAGCGCCTAAAACTCACTCACCTCTACCGTTAAACCAACTCACGCTCTCACTTGCGCCTCATTTGGGCGCTAATGCACCTCGAACTCAGCATACTACGAGTTTAACATTACAGCTAAGCCGCTCACCCCTAACCACTCTCCCTACAACACTCAGTTCACTCCCTTCCCTCTTTCCCCTCTCTACAAAGCCCTTACAATGCATTTTCGTGTAGTAATTTCATGTTACTCAACTGCATTTGCCTTGCCGCCTGTCATTGTCGCTTCTCCACTCTACATGAGCACTACTTCCATTACCAATGCTACTACTACAGTAACAGCCCTACTGTGGCAGCCACTTGTTTTCATTTTCATGTTTTCTTTGAATTTTGTCACATGTTGTGTTTATTTTCAATTAGGGATTAAAATATTTTCACTGCTAACCCGCCTTCTCTCAAACTGTTTGGTTGTCAAATGCTGCAGTGTGGCACTTATGTTTGTCTAAAAATGAAATTTGAATCCTTTTCTGCGACAACCTGATTATGTTATTCATACCCAATTGTACTATTACCACTCCTGTTCATGTACTAGAGGTAAAAGCAATCATGTTTTAACACAATAAATTATAAAATCTGCAATTCACATTTGTATGAGTGTATATAAGAGACTGATGCGGTAGATTACTGAGTACTACTTGAATATTGAATTGAGTGCATAATTTGAGTGTAGTGGTGAAGAAGAGTTTAAAATTTATTTACGGGAATAAAATTATTGAATTTCTGACAGCAATAATTCTTCATAAATTCGAAGTATAAAGATGTTAGGGAAGAACACTAATCTCTAATCTAATGTTACTTTAGGTTGAGATGGATTTTCTTTTCTATAATATAATGTAATAAGCTTATCCTTTTACAAGACTATTCACGTCAACGTTTCCAAAGATATGATTACACACCTATCTAAAGTAGGGCGGCAATACAAGCCCGATTTTACACTCTAATGTTGATGATATTACGCTCTAAGCTAGTTAGGGATTATCTAAAATCTTTATGAATAATTTTCAACCACTATCCGTGTGTGGGGACCCGATCAACGCGGAATACCTGGAAACTGTAGGGCGCACCAGCTTGCAAGAGAGTGAACCTTAGCAATATTGATGGCGAAGTGGAAGCGGGTGGTCTCTTAGAGAGGTTCAACTCGCCGCAATTATTGTTGAGCTTATTGGACATTGACATGACAGACTTAAGATGCCAAATGCTGTTTGGAGGAAGACAAAAACGAATCATTCAAGCACTTCCTCCTTCAATGCCTAGCATTCGCCAAACTAAGGCTAAAATACATAGGTAAGCTCACCTTCAGCGAACCTATCGAATTAACTGGAATTGACATAACAGGGCTTAAGAACTATACAATAGAGTGCAAGCGATTTGTTCAATCGTGAGGAGTCGTTTTGATCCGTACATAGTTACAAAGCATAGTTGAAGTTGGCTAAGTCTGATTCTCTACAGTCGTGGAGACCAATCCCTTGACCTAACCTTCTCAAGTCAATGCTTATAAATATTATTACCCTTGCTTAGTCAGACCTTTTTTGATAACAATGAAATACTAAGACTATGATATCCGACGATTTCAATATAAATAAAACTTTATTATAGTTTCAGTAATTTGTCATTATTAATTGGAAAAACCCATTTTATTCACAATAAAAATACTTTTTAAATTCGGTTCCCGAAATTTCACAGTTAAAACCTCTCAAAACACCAGATTGTTTGATCCAAAAGGCCAGAAAACTCATAACGGTGGCACTATCAATCAATATTTTTAAGGAAGACTGATAATAAATCAAGCTTTTTAGTAGACCCTATTTAGAAAACAAATAAAGTAACTATAATGAAGAGTAGTGCCTAGTACGTAGATAAGTCTATCGCAGATTCATTACCAAACGATGGACCAAAAGTAATTGAATAGGGAATTCGAGGTTACCCTTGCTTCGGTTTTGCGATATTTAATATATCTAGTTTTAGGAGTAGTGTAGCCAAAAAATATGAAACAAGAAATATAATAAGATAAATATCTGAAGATCTTCGATTATTGTCTACTTTCAAACTAAAAATCAATATCTAAAATTATGGATGGAATACGTAGTAAGAGTAAACTAAAAGGATTCCTCCAACAAAGAAAGGGTTCACAACTGAATCTAATAGTCCTATCCCCTCATTGTATAAGACATACTACCAACAGACTCCCCGACTGCCTCCTACTGAGTACAACAACCGCGTGCTAGTTTTTTATAAACGAAATACGATCACTTCACCCTAACTTATGATAATTTCCTAAAAATGTCATAAACAATTTTATGACTTTCAGATTACGCATTGCGATTATTAATCTATAGAAGGTGCTTTCTCGGCTACTTCTAGACTTCTCGGTGCCGTCTTTCAAAGCATGTCATTTATCAAAATACGAGCGTAAACTAGTAAAAATTCAGACGCTTCGACTGTCGTAAAATTTGATGGATAGCGACGAGTTGATATATACGATTTTAGATATAACGGGTGATTTTTTTGAGGTTAGGATTTTCATGCATTAGTATTTGACAGATCACGTGGGATTTCAGACATGGTGTCAAAGAGAAAGATGCTCAGTATGCTTTGACATTTCATCATGAATAGACTTACTAACGAGCAACGCTTGCAAATCATTGAATTTTATTACCAAAATCAGTGTTCGGTTCGAAATGTGTTTCGCGCTTTACGTCCGATTTATGGTCTACATAATCGACCAAGTGAGCAAACAATTAATGCGATTGTGACCAAGTTTCGCACTCAGTTTACTTTATTGGACATTAAACCAACCACACGAATGCGTACAGTGCGTACAGAAGAGAATATTGCGTCTGTTTCTGAGAGTGTGGCTGAAGACCGTGAAATGTCGATTCGTCGCCGTTCGCAGCAATTGGGTTTGTGTTATTCGACCACATGGAAGATTTTACGCAAAGATCTTGGTGTAAAACCGTATAAAATACAGCTCGTGCAAGAACTGAAGCCGAACGATCTGCCACAACGTCGAATTTTCAGTGAATGGGCCCTAGAAAAGTTGGCAGAAAATCCGCTTTTTTATCGACAAATTTTGTTCAGCGATGAGGCTCATTTCTGGTTGAATGGCTACGTAAATAAGCAAAATTGCCGCATTTGGGGTGAAGAGCAACCAGAAGCCGTTCAAGAACTGCCCATGCATCCCGAAAAATGCACTGTTTGGTGTGGTTTGTACGCTGGTGGAATCATTGGACCGTATTTTTTCAAAGATGCTGTTGGACGCAACGTTACGGTGAATGGCGATCGCTATCGTTCGATGCTAACAAACTTTTTGTTGCCAAAAATGGAAGAACTGAACTTGGTTGACATGTGGTTTCAACAAGATGGCGCTACATGCCACACAGCTCGCGATTCTATGGCCATTTTGAGGGAAAACTTCGGAGAACAATTCATCTCAAGAAATGGACCCGTAAGTTGGCCACCAAGATCATGCGATTTAACGCCTTTAGACTATTTTTTGTGGGGCTACGTCAAGTCTAAAGTCTACAGAAATAAGCCAGCAACTATTCCAGCTTTGGAAGACAACATTTCCGAAGAAATTCGGGCTATTCCGGCCGAAATGCTCGAAAAAGTTGCCCAAAATTGGACTTTTCGAATGGACCACCTAAGACGCAGCCGCGGTCAACATTTAAATGAAATTATCTTCAAAAAGTAAATGTCATGAACCAATCTAACGTTTCAAATAAAGAACCGATGAGATTTTGCAAATTTTATGCGTTTTTTTTTTAAAAAAAGTTATCAAGCTCTTAAAAAATCACCCTTTATATGTATTCCAATATGTATATTTAGGTAAAAGCTGACAACATTTTGTTTTGTATGCCAAAATTGTTTATCGAAAATTATAAATTCAACAACAATTTAGTAAATTTTTATAACATAAACATTTATTGTTTTAAACTCAAAACAGATTTTTTATGTAATTATGCAGTTCATAAGCTTCAGTGCACAAAAAATATTTACCAACCACAGTGTGTCATAAAAGTGTGAAAGTAACAAGTGTGGCATGCAAAATAAGAGACAGAGTGTTTTTTTGGGAGCTCGTGGATCATGACACTGCTGTAGGTCTTACATAATTTTTTGAGCCAATTTTTATACTCTCGCAACAAAAGTTGCTAAGAGAGTATTATAGTTTTGTTCACATAAAACTAGACGAGTTAGATATAGGGTAACTATATAAAAATGATCAGGGCGAAAACCGAAAACACATAAAGTGTCATAACTAAGCGATAAATAAAGTTATAAAAGTAAAATTTGGAACAAAGGATCGCACTAGTAAGGGGCATATTTGGCTATGGTTTTTTTTGGGAAATGGGCGTGACCCCGCCCCCAAATAGGTTTTTTGTATATAACTCGCAAACCAATCAAGCTATATAAACCAAACTTTCTGCAGTCGGTTCTCTTACGTACCCCACCACACACCATGAAAATAGTTGAAATCGAATAATAACCACGCCCACCTCCCATACAAAGGTTAGGTTGAAAATTACAAAAAGTGGATTAACTCACTAACGAAAAACGTCGGATACACTAAATACTAAAAGAAATAGCAGAAAGAAGCTTCATTCAGATTTTTTTACAAAATGAAAAATGGGCGTGGCATCGCCCACTTATGGGTCAAAAACCATATTTCAATGAAAATCGGTATATAATATTTTCTTGACACCCTGACAACACGGTTAAAAAATGAGCGAAATCGGTTCACAACCACGACTACTTTCCTTATAACTCAATTTTGAATTCCATCTGAATCCTTCACTTTATAATATATACATAAGGAACCAATGAAGACAGCGAAATAAAATTTTACAAAAATAGTATATATGATCTGTGGTATCACTTGTGAAAAAATTGTTGAAAACGGACTATAACTTTTCAAGGCCCCAGATGTCGAACATGTTGAACTCAGGGCCTAACGTTAAATTTTAACCGAAAATATGGGTAAATCTCTCAGATAATTTAATGTAATTCAGAGGAAATTGTTTACTTCCAACAGTGTGTCTCTGTTCCAAAAATTATTAAAATCGGGTCATAACATAACCTAGCTCCCATATACCTTGGGCTTTATTCCGCATATATTTATTGGTTAATATGTGATATATCTTAGCAAAATTAAGTGAGCGCATAGTATTGGATATAGTGTACCTTGCTGGTGAAATTGAATGAAATCGGTTCAGTAATTACCTCATACCTCCTATCTATATATGACGATTTTCGTTATTCCATTAAACTTTATGCCGAATTTATGGGTAAATTTGTGCGTTATCTTAATAAAATTTCTTCAATAAATTGCGAGAGTATAAAATGTTCGGTTGCACCTTAACTTAGCCTTTCCTTACTAGTTTTTTATATATTTTTTCTTCAAGTCATGCTAAATTGTAAATTTAGCACTAAGATAGTTCCAAAATTGTTTTCTAATCTTAATCTATATTAAAATACATCATATTCCAATCATATAATGCCTTGTCACTTGTCATATGAAGTGTGACTGCTGTCATTGATTCGCTGTCAGCGAGTATACTCACTCAGCGAACTATACGGAAATGTCAATTTACGACAATTGTATCAATCAAAGTCAGTTTCGAATGAAATTTGCAATTTTATTTGCATTCAGTATTTTTACTTCCTTTCGTAGCAGGTTTCTCTTCAGTAGTTCAAGTGGGTTTTCCCCCAACTTATTGGGTTTCTAACGCCGTGATTTCACTTGCACCTTCTTTGCTAAGCTTTTTTCCGCCAGCTGCAGAAATTAATATGCGTTTCTTTATCTGAAAATCGACAGCTTGCGAATTTCTAATATTCGCAACCCCTCTTCAGCATTATTGTTGCTCCTCTGCATGCCTTAAGTGTCAATGAGTAAAATGCTTAGCTATTGTTGTTGTTGTGTGCTACAATGCTTGATTTATGGTAACGCGCAGTTGAAGGATTTGTCGCGCTACTGTCAATATGAACTGACAACCAAATTGATGAACAACTTTTTTTTTTGAACGCAATTAAGCGGCGTGCGCTCGCTGAGGGTGATCCGGGTTGCTCAAGCAATTTATGCAGATTTTAATTTTTTATTTGATTTTTTTTATATCTTTTTCGGCGATTTTTTGCTTGTACGCCAACACCTCATAATCCACACCCTGCGCGTTAAAATTCAGTCAACATTTAAGCGCAAAATATAAATATTATTGTCCATACATAAGTGATTCCCTTGAATAATAATCACAATTTGAATTTATTTATGAAAAACACAAAACAAAATTCCATTAAAATATTTTTTGATACTTTTTTATTATTTATTCTTTCAAACTTTTTATGTGCATTTTTACGGTGTTTCTACATACTTGCTGATTTAACAATTTAATGCTAAAGACCAAATTACCACAGCAATTATACAAGCACTTCCAACTTTATGATTTGCCACTTGCAGTCGTAAAACCAAACAAAAAAACCTTCTTTCCACTTTATAGCCTAGCCTTCACCGTAGTACACATGGTTATATACATATTTATTTTTATTCTTTATGCTTCCAACATCGCTTTTAACCCATTTTCGGCAGCAATGCCAAGAGGCCCGGCTTAACATTGCTGACATCTTGCACGGTACCTTCGCCGACTATGTGATCGTTGATGATCATCTCGCGATTCTTGCTGGCGTCCACGTGATAAGCGGAGAAATTAATTTCGAAATCGACTTCGGGCAGCGTGGCGAATGAAACGTCCTCGGGATACCAGAACCGATGTATGAAATATTCACCCTGAAATTTACGTGAACGTTTAGTTGGTGTGTGTAGTGAATAGTGACCCTGAAAAATATATTTGCAAAGAGAAAAGAGAGAGAGAGAAAACGATAGCGCAAGTAAACTACGGCTGACCTAAATAACAAATTTTTTATTGAAAATACAGTAGATATACTTAAAAAGTCAGGTATTCAAAGAAAATCCATAATCATATGGGCACTAAATAACTTCAAAACAGACCCCTAGAAGTCCCAGAATAAAATCCTAGAATATTTACTTAGCGGTATATTTTGGACTCAGCAGTATGTTAGGGTCTTCCCGAGAGTCTTCTGATGGTCGTGTATTTTTAGAAGTTTTAAGTAGTATTTTAAACAAAACTTTCAAGAAAAGTTGAGACCTAACACGTTATAATCATCAAACTCATTAAAAGATCTATGTCTATACGATCATCCAGGAAGCAATGGTTTCAAAAGCTTTCTTTCCAATGAAGCGTGGAAATGGGACTGGTTTGCAAGGACCTTAAACTTTAAAATATATCAAATTCTATTGAATAATTCGAGGGTTTCATTTTCCTTAACATCGTCCACTTAAAATAATTCAGTTAGAATTTACCACCCGCGTTCCGAAACATCGATCTCTGGACTTAAATCGTCATACCAATGTTAAATGTATAAAGACAAGACTTTTACGAGCATCGAGAATGCACAGAAACACATGTTTAGGAAAAATACCATATATAAAATAGAGCCAATACTAGGAAAAGAGACGAACCTGTGTTCTTTTATCAAAGCCTCATCCTCAATCAGAGCTGTTACAAAACCAAAATGTTTAATCTTACCTTCACCACCGGACACTTCTCAAGCAGATTTCCATATTCCTTCATATATGTGTGTATGAGGGAACCGATCGGAGAGATATTACGCCAATTAAGTATGCGACATAAATTCACTGTCGAATTAGTCGTGAAGAAATAGGTGGGATCTTTCTTCTGAACAATACGAATATGGGTATTTAGATCAACGTCGTTGAGTTCCTAAGGACAAAGAAATTTAATGAGAATATAATATATTGATAAAGATAGAGAGGGAGAGATATATAGAATAGAGATAGAGATAGAGATAGAAATAGAGATAGAGATAGAGATAGAGATAGAGATAGAGATAGAGATAGAGATAGAGATAGAGATAGAGATAGAGATAGAGATAGAGATAGAGATAGAGATAGAGATAGAGATAGAGATAGAGATAGAGATAGAGATAGAGATAGAGATAGAGATAGAGATAGAGATAGAGATAAAGATAGAGATAGAGATAGAGATAGGGATAGAGATAGAGATAGAGATAGAGATAGAGATAGAGATAGAGATAGAGATAGAGATAGAGATAGAGATAGAGATAGAGATAGAGATAGAGATAGAGATAGAGATAGAGATAGAGATAGAGATAGAGATAGAGATAGAGATAGAGATAGAGATAGAGATAGAGATAGAGATAGAGATAGAGATAGAGATAGAGATAGAGATAGAGATAGAGATAGAGATAGAGATAGAGATAGAGATAGAGATAGAGATAGAGATAGAGATAGAGATAGAGATAGAGATAGAGATAGAGATAGAGATAGAGATAGAGATAGAGATAGAGATAGAGATAGAGATAGAGATAGAGATAGAGATAGAGATAGAGATAGAGATAGAGATAGAGATAGAGATAGAGATAGAGATAGAGATAGAGATAGAGATAGAGATAGAGATAGAGATAGAGATAGAGATAGAGATAGAGATAGAGATAGAGATAGAGATAGAGATAGAGATAGAGATAGAGATAGAGATAGAGATAGAGATAGAGATAGAGATAGAGATAGAGATAGAAATAGAAATATAGTAGAATATAGTAGAATATAGCGATCGAGATAAATATAGTATTACTCGTAAAATTCGAGATTTAGATTTAGACTAAAATTGAAATAGAAAAAGATAAGGATATATAGAAACAACTTGATACTTATTACTCACAAAAAATATTATAACCTCCAAAATTTCATAAAATGAACATTAAAATACCTTCAGCACATTAAGGGTAAAATTTAGATGTGGATCCTTCGGGTCAAAGGCCAGCTTATGCGACACATATTTCTCATCGCTCCAGGTTTCGCATTTTTTAAAGGTGGGACGCATGACTTTCTGTGGAAAAAAAATAAAAATAAAAAATACAAAAATATTTTTATAAACTTTTCCAGAAGAATTTTTTAAACTACTAGAACCACACTTACCTCCGCCGCCGCCAAACCACAGTAGAGAACAAAAAACAAGTTCAAATAAAATATTTTCATTGTAAGCGCCATTTTAGGAAACTCAAAGCATCTATGTCGTATAGTTTAAACAAGCTCAACTGTTTTGACTACAATAAGCCACAAAGGGCCACATTTTATAGGCTGCTCCCTCGAAGCATTTATCAAGATTCAAAAATTAAAATGTCATTTAATATCGTTGGAAAATTTTAAATTGCGAAAAATTGGCGTTATCACCGGATAGCCATCGCCAGCATTGACGCGTAACGCCCAAATCAAAGCAATTTTCGAAAAAAAATTTTTTTTTTTTTAATTTTTGAGTACACGCGCAAGCAGAGAGGTGGGGGTTAAAATAATGGCGTTTTGAATGATTTTTGATTGTTTTTTAGATTTGCTGCTCCAGTGAAGCATGAAAATTGCAATGACGGCGCGCCATTTTTCGAAATCCGTGTGGCATGCAGCATGTCTTCTACATATTTTATTGTATTTGCTACACAACAATTAAAATTGTCAAACCAAATAATAATTTAAAACAAATTATAAACAAATTTTATTCATTTTTAATATTTTTTTCCCAAAATTGTTCCGCTTCATTGTTTCTACTATTTTATTATTATTTATTATTTTATTTTTATTTCAAAACATTTTTTTTTTGCATTTCGGTGTTCTATTTGCCTTGTGGCCACTGCTAAAGTTCTAGTTTTTCGCCAAATTTGCATCAGTTAAATTTTGCATAGCTATGAAGCTGCCAGCGAACGCGCCTTTGTCATGCAACTTTTTGCAAATTGTTGTTATTGTTGTTGTTGTGTGTACACCAATCGCCTGGGGATGGGTAAGTTGCTGGTTGTTGTTGCTAGTTTTGTGACCATTATTGCTGTTATTTTTCTGCTTCATTTATTAATTTACTCGCCATCTCAATTTAATTATGACATAACATTTTAATTGTCCAAAAGTTTCTGATTGAAATGATTTTGAGAAAACTGATAAACTGGTGAAAATCGCGTTGACGTTGAGTTTATTTCGAAAGTTTGACGGATTTAATGAGCCAAAATAAGTGGACAAATCAGGAAGTGAGGAGCCGGAGTGTGGGATTATCATTGAGGATGAATAGTGTCGAGAGTGAATATTAGAGAAATATATATAACCTCCAAAACGTTTCAATATATAGCGTAGGACTTAGGAAAGTAATTTGAAGATCGGGTCCTACTCGTTTAAACAAGCTCTGGTGGACTAATGAAGTTTTCCGAAAATCTTTCCAATGCCACTTCAAACTGGATCATTGGTAGATGACGGTCCAACCTTCGAAAAGTAGAACTTGACCGAAAAATACGAACCAAAGTCAAATAACAATCCAAATTACCCATTCTAGAAACGTATCAGGATGTTTTCAGATCAATCCGAGTGTATAATGGAACCATCGAAGTCTTCAAATCAGGAAGTTTCTTAGCCGCTGATCGCCTGAGTTGTTTAAGCAATTTTTGAAGTAAAGACTGGTACTGTGGTCCGGAACTCCAAAGTAGAAAAAACCTGGTTTTATCCATATTTTCAGAGGATTTAAAAGGAAATAAGTGATCCTTCTGACAAACAAAGCAATTTACAAGCTTCGTTAGAGGGATATTGAATATCCTTCATAGGCTAACGAAACCAAAATCTTTTATCTCGATTATTACTGACATCTTCAAAAATCAGTGGAGCGGACCCCCATCCATGGAAAAAAAAAAAATTCTGGAACGAAAACGACACAGAAAAGCCGATTCTCCGAGAATTTCGGTCGCTTTATATGGATATTTCCGCAATAATTGACCTTCTTCCTAATCCGCCTCTAAAATTTTCCATCAATTTCAATTGAAAAATATCCCTCTCTCTACTATTACCTTACTACCCTTTATGGCCCAAAGACAGAACCAAAGGATACAAAGCAATCTTTTAGAATTCGATCCCACATTTTGATAGGAAGTTAATCCCGCTCTTTTCATTTTTAATACACTAATCACCTCTTCCTTTCAGCGCTCTTTTAAAGTCATCTTTACCTCTTTCCCTTACACATACAACTCCGATGTGTTGGACGCCAAAGTACAGATCCAGAATAGCACCAGCGATACATACCTCTCAGTTGTCTTGCAAGTCAATGAAGATCTCGATGATGTGTATCTCAAATACGCCATCGCTTTGGAGTTGGAGGAGGGCAACTACACCACGCTTGTCAATCGTTCGGTGAATTTTTGTAAATTTCTCAAACAACATTCAATGGATCCCATACTGCGTATCATTTACGAAGACATGCTCAAGCAGGGTAACTTCATCAAGAAATGTCCGATTGCGAAGGGTCAATACACGGTGCGTGAATACCGCATTGATGAGGAGATGCTGCCTAGTTATGTGCCGGAAGCGAGCTTCTTTGCCGAAATGAAGATGACGAAGTCCAATGGACAGGAGCTCTTTGATGGCAAGCTGTATGGGAAGATCGATAAGTCGAAGGGTTTCAACAATCTGAAAATGTTCAGTCTGGGATAAGTGGAGCTGACTGGCTGTAGGAACGCGAGAGCGTGAGCATGATAGATAATAATCATGTAATATCAGCAAATAAAAATATTCTCAATAAAGTCACGCTTAACAAGAGATCAAACTTATTCTTTCTTCTATTAAAGTTATGTCTAAGTTGATAGCACTTGCCACGCAGATAATCTTGGTCACATACACTGCCGTAGTCATGAAATAGTTGACGGATCTCGGCGCAATGTCATTTATTTGCCTATCCAACGTTGTGTGTATCCAAGTGGGCTGGGCAGCCTGCCTGTCGTCGGTCCTTGGGCGCTGCTGGAGCTTTGGAAATTTGGTGTGCCGCGCGACAACCGCAATACCGCCGTCAACGTCATTGCCGCGCTTTAGTATGCAAAGCAGCTGTCAGCGTGTTTTGTTGCGCTTCCCCGTTGTCCTCCGCGCGTTCGCCACGTTCGACGTAGTTCGCTTGTCACGTGACGACATTGTTCATCATCTGTGAAATTGTGTGCAGTGCGTGCAATGCGTGCAATGGCGGCTTGATGCGGCTTTCCGCGTTCCGCATTCATTCTGCTATTTGCTTTTCTTACAACTTTATAGAAAAAATAGTTTTTGGTTTTCTCTCTTTTATTTTTTTTTCTGGTGTGTTCTGGTGTCACGCTGTCTGCCATTTGCGATTAATTATGACAATTGTGCAAAGCTGATAATGATGATAGGCAGCAGGAACTCACTGCATTTTGAAGTGATTCAACTCCAGTAATATATGACTGGAATGCTAGTTTTCACATTTGTTGACTATGCTTCAGTGGACGTGTTGGAATCCTTTAAGGAGTGGCTGTGTGACTGAAAAGAATTGTTTGCTTTTGATTGTGAGAATGCTAATGAGTCTTAGAAGTTTGAAGGAACTCGAATGTATGAGATCTATACTAACTACAATCGATTATATGAGAACCAACTCCTTCAAAAAACTACAATATGACTTGTAAGGAGCTCAGATCTAACTAAAAAGCAAAGTTTGCGTTTTTCTACATCAATTTTGCTCGACATTTGGACGGGCTTTTTCATTTAATCCAAGGCATTTTAAGTGGTTGACTGAAGATCCCAACTCAGAACCTCAGGTTGTTATGTCACATCAAGCCAACGAACTTTTACCGACTAAATAAATACTTCTCCACAAAACTTCGCAAATTCTATCTATGGAAAAGAGATCCCGAACGACGATTATAGAAGTTCGGGACCTCTTTTCCATAGATGTAACTTGAGTATATCGTGGTATTGGAATACATTTTCCACATACAACTTCTAGATCTAAAATAAATCCTAAAAAGGAAGAAGAACACAGATGGGATCTCAACTGAGAACACCGTCTCAAGACTGGTAAGGCTTCCGTTTCTTCGGTCGTCGATGCACATACTCCAGTGAGGTCTTGAATTTTATCAAGGTGGATATTAGATTTAGGTCATTAGTAGGATTTCTCTATGTTTTGGGATGGTTGGTTGAAGATAAGAGATCGTTTAGAGACTCCGTTCGCCTCTCTCTATGTTTTGGGATGGTTGGTTGAAGATAAGAGATCGTTTAGAGACTCCGTTCGCCTATCTCTACGTTTTGGGATGGTTGGTTGAAGATAAGAGATCGTTTAGAGATCCCGTTCGCCTCTCTCTATGTTTTGAGATGATTGGTTGAAGATAAGAGATCGTTTAGAGATCCCGTTCGCATCTCTCTATGTTTTTGGGATGGTTGGTTTAAGATAAGAGGTCGTTTAGAGACTCCGTTCACGCTTAAGTAACGATTCCAGTACAGTTAATCCAAATATTTTTCCAAAATTTTTTATAATAATCGGTAAATGCGGCGGAGGGGTCTACCAAGTGAAGGCTCGATGTTCTGACAACAGTTTCGTTAGGTATTTTGCATAAGGTGTGGTACCTAATAAAATCCAGTTTTATAGAAATCTCCCCACTTCTCATAGAAAGAAAATTTACTAAAATAGTATTCGACTTAGTTACCAATCCTATTTATTTTCCGAACTTCCCCTCTTTGAAGCAACACTTTTTCCTCATATTTACCGTTTCTTAATTACGCTTGTTTACAAAAGCAATTATCATAACGGTATGTAATTTATGCACAATTTCAATTAATGACATAATTTAAAAGTAAATTGGCAAATACAAGCATGCAAACATATCAACGCCTAAAGTGATCGTTTATGTGCCAAATCGACACAATCAACGGTAATTTGTTTGAACAAAATTAAAAAAAAAACAAGAATGCAGCAACAAAACAACCTTTGCACCCACATATTTAACCGTTGGGCATGCACAAAAATAACGGACTGGTCACTTAAAACCATGAATATTTGCCGCGGGCATAACAACCTCTCTCACCCCAGTATACCTACCACCTCTCCCTCCATATACACTACACACATGGCTGTCCTTTGTATGGTTGGACATTGCATGATGTCGCTTTCGTCAAATGTGGCATAATTTATGACACTTTCATTACGTCGACGACATGCAGCGGCGGCGGCTGGCGGCTCCTGACGACAAATACCAAACCATAAAAAGGTGAAAATCGAAAGCGGAAAAAATGTGTGCGAGCGCCCAACTCATTCAACTCGTTGTACAAGTGGCCTTATCATAGCCGGTGAGTGGGTGTTGTTGGCTGACACGTGTTACTACAAAATGCTTACCCGCCCACTCAATCACAACGCGCACTGGCGGTAAAAAATTGTAAAAAAAATCGTGTACACGAAACGACACGACAAGCGTAACGGTATTTGCCGAGTAGTGTGAGGATCATTCATTTGAATTGCACTGTGTCGTGTTACAAAACGTTTTTCGAACACGTTGTTGTTGTTGGCGTGGGCTTTGGGAAATTTATTTGCGTACATTTTGTAGTGTTGGAGGTATGTGGGGTAAGACTGCTAGGAAAATTGCGACCCTAAGTGAGCTTAACTATCACCAGGGCTTTACTAATCGAGATTCAGTTCCGAGATCAAGAAAATTTCCACAAGTTAGCTCTGTTCCCCAAATTTTGTATTTTCGCTTTTAATATTATTTTTTAATATCCTTCGCATCTTTTATCATAACCGAAATTTTTCTCACCGGGTCTCTTGATACTCATTGATATACATTTTTCCACCTGCTGTTACGTTTGACCAACTGTCACGTTGACATTTTCACCCTAACGGTGTCAATTTTTTAATGCCAATCGCTGCACGCCAATGAAGGGTTGGAGAACAGAGCTAAAAGCTTCATGAGTACAGGGGCGCTCACTAAGCAAATGATACACACTTTCACCAAGTGAGCAATGAGCTTTAGTTCCATAGTGTTCCATAATGTAGATTATAATTGATTGATTGGTGAAAAGTTCCAGCAAAAACTAAAAATGAAATGATTTTTCAAAAACTGTAGAGTTTTGCTTTCACTATTATAGTCTTTTTTAATTTCCAAAGAACTGAATATTCCTTTTTAAATTTTAGAACTCCTTAAAAAGTTTTATTTGACCTTCGATGTAACATTCTTAAAAGCATTCTGGTGTGATTAGTTCCCAAAATCCTCACTCATACTCTTGGTTATCACTTGGTTACCTTGTAAGAACTGTGCTATCTTGGCTCTGTCTGTGATTTTTTATGTCTCTGTTTGAAAGACAGACTCCTTATGGAACCGTAATGATTTCAGAAAAACGTTGCTTCGGTGCCAGATCACTTTTTAACGGTATAGAAACGAATTTCACTAACATGCTAGTTTCAAGATTTTATCCAATTTCAGCTACTTTGTTGCAACTTTTTGTACAATTCCTGAAATATATGAAATATAATGAATAGGGGCTCTCTCAGTGCAACACTCGCATGTGTTATGTGGCAACCCTACCAAAATACCAAAATATTGAGCTTGTTTTAAGTTACGTAAAATAAATATTTATAATTAATTAATTTATTTCAATTTAATTTATTTTATTAATTTGTCGACAAGATGGCAACTCTATTAAATTTTTTTGAATTTTTTTTTTAATTTTTTCGGACCAATTTTATGCATAATAAGAAAAAAATATTATTTTGTTCGAAATATTTTATACATATTTATGCATACAAGTGGCAACCCTGTACCAAAAATTGTTAAATAATTTTAAATTTTTTCATAAAATTATTTTATTAAACATTTTTCAATATAATTTTTATAATTATTTTTTTATTATAAGAATTAAGCTATCCTTCCTGAAATAGAAATAACGGCGTCCTTCAGTGCAACACCTCCCTATGTTATGTGACAACCCTACCAAAATATTGATCTAGGTTTAAGTGTTCAAGTATTTAATTAATTTATTTCAATTCAACTTTCATTAATTTATTTTTATTAATATGTCGACAAGGTGGCAACTCTATTAAATATTTTTTTTTCAATTTTTTTTTTAATTTTTTCGGACTAAAGTTATGCATAATAAGAAAAAAATCCTGAAATAGGAATAACTGGGTCTCTCAGTGCAACACCTCCCTATGTTATGTGGCAACCCTACCAAAATATTGATCTAGGTTTAAGTGTATTGTAGTTACGTAAGATAAACATTTATATTTAATTAATTTATTTGAATTTAATTTTCAATAATTTATTTTTATTAATATGTCGACAAGGTGGCAACTCTATTAAATATTTTTTTTTTCAATTTTTTTTTTATTTTTTCGAACTAAAATTATACATAATAAGAAAAAAATATTATTTTGTTCGAAATATTTAATACATATTTATGCATACAAGTGGCAACCCTGTACCAAAAATTGTTAAATAATTTTCAAATTTTTCATAAAATTATTTTATTTATTTTTATTTTTTTTTATATAATTTCCATAATTAATTTTTTTTTATTAACAAATGAGCTATCCTTTAACTTAAGCTTACGTGTCCTAACCTAAAAATTCTTACATTCATGCAACTCTTTTTATCCACTCGATCACAGCGCACCTTTCACTTTGCGCACACTCGCATTTCCACGCTAAATTGCAATACTTGATGTTTTTCTTTGCATTCTTATTGTTGTTGTTCTATATGTTGTTGTTGCACATATTGCCGACCAGTTTTTTGCGCGTCCATTTGACATAATTAAAGACCATTAATCACGTTGCTGATTCAGTGCGTCAAATGTCCGAACGAAATGCCGCCAGGACGACGACCCACCAAGTCCAGGCATGTAATTTGTAGGCGGTTTGTTGCAGGCATAAAGCTTTATTGGGGGTTGAAGCATAAAATAAAGGTGTAAAATTGCTATTTGAGTGAAAGAAGAAGAAGAAGTGCTTGAAATTTAAACTTTAAAACCAGAATTATCCTATATTTTCATCATCTACATATGTATGGATAAATCCTGTTAACTTTAAAAAAGCTGAATCAACCAGCTTCCCACACACATCAAAATCATTTTATTTGCCGCTACAAACCTCTATCAGACACTTCATGTCAGTCTCTGGGGTCCTTTGCGCCGAAAATGAAATGCTCTAGCGATAGCAAACGGATCGGCACTCAAACGCTATCACTCTCGTTCTCGGCTGCCGATGGAAAAAATGTCCTGGACATACATACATACATATATCAAGCACACACACTAAGCGTTCATATGCATATTGCCGTTATATTTTTTCAAAGTCAAAAGTTTTTTGATCCAAAGCTTGCCTTTATAGCCGCAAAGTATATTTGATGGCGAGTCTGTATATATGTATGTCTATGTATATATGTATGTTTGTATGTTGGTATGTGTATGCTTTGTGGCGCGTCAATTAACGTTGCTTTGTTGTGGCGTTTATGTTGGACACTTTGCTTGCCGATGCCAAGCATTTGTGGCATTGTTATAACTCACTGTCGTCTGTTGAGCGCCCCTCCTCCACCCCGCTTAACTTTCACATAGCGCACCATGGCCCCCTGTTACTACTCCAAATAAATAAATTTTTTTATTTCTTTCCTATTTTTTGTTGTTGTTTTTTCACTGCTCGCCTGCTATTCCAACGCCACTCAATTTTGCTAGCAATTTTTATAGCAGCGATATGACAAAATATGTACAACAACAATGCCAGTATATGTCACGCTGACAACATAACAGCGGCTGGCTATCCATTCTACTAAATGCTGATATGCGCATATTTTGTTATGTCATGCCTCACTGCATTTTCGGACGTTCATGAACTTTGTCCAACGGTGTTCGGTTGTCTCGTTGGTGGTTTCGTTGGCTGGTTGTTGTCGTGTTACTTTTTTAAAGCGATTTTTGATATTTTTTTGCAAGTCAAAATTAAAAAATGAAATGATTTTCAAATTTATTGCAAAAATTTGGAATATAAAGGAATTTTAAATATTTTTTCTATTGCGGATTTTCACTAAATTGATTATTTTGACCTTTGTGAGTAAAATTATTAAAAGCATTTTGGTGTGACTAGTTCCCGAAACCTTAAAAATGTAGAAACAATTTTTCGAACTTATAACCTTCATTATCACTTGGTTACCTTTGAAGAAACTGCACTCTCTTAGCTCTCTCTTTGGTGATTTTTTTGTCTCTGTTTGAAAAACTGACTTCTTCTGGAACAGTAAAGATTTCAAAAAAATGTTGCTTCGGTGCCAGATCACTTTGTTACAAAAATTTGGAATTTAAAAGAATTTTAATTAATTTTTAATTGTAGATCTCCCACTAAAAGTTTGTTCTGACCTTTGACAGTAAAATTATTAAAAGCGTTTTGGTGTGGTTCATGAAACCTTAAAATTGTGAAATCAATTTCGTGGTCATCCTAACTTATAATTTCCATTTTCACTGTGCTCTCTTAGCTCTCTCTGTGACCTTTTTTGTCTCTGTTTGAAAGACAGACTTCTTCTGAAACAGTAATGATTTCAGAAAACCGTTTCTTCGCTGCCAAATCGCTTCTTATCGGTATAGAAACGAATCTCACTAATATATCAGCTATTATAGTACAGATTTTATCCAACCTTCGTTACTTAGTTCCGATTTTTAACACGTCTCCTTTTCCCGATTTCATTTCCAATTTCTCAAGATGATCCAATTTCTGCGATTAGTGAAGTATGATGATCTATAATGGTTTCAAACCTATATCTAGTGTCTCAGAGTTTTTATGATTCCTTGTCGAGTAAAATCGATCCACTGGTACTAGTATTACGCAATTTTTTTGTTCTTTTAACGGTTTTTAAGGGGCACACCTAGTGTGAAATTTCAAAAAAATCGATTTTTTGTCTTTTTTTCATATTTAGGTAGATTACACCTATAGAAATGACATATTAAAATTTCAAATCGATATCTCAAATAGTTTTTGAGTTATAGCAATTTAAAGAGCAGCCGCTGGGTAACAGTAAAAAACGATCATTTTATTTTTAAACGCGTTTTTCTCGAAACAGCATTTTCCGAATTTGCTGCAGTGATTACTCAAAAACAAATGATACGATCACTATCGAATTTTTTTTACATGTTCTATATATAGTTCTCCGTACAATGACCTATCGATTTTTGATCTGATCAAAAAATCGAATTTTGGCAGGCCAAAAACGACCAAAATTTTGGGTAAAATTCGACTATTTTTTTTAAAACACCGCCATATTGTCAGTTTCTGATTTTTTTATCGTAGGTCGTTGTACAGACAATATTATCTAGTTTAACGAGATTGTTTTTTATTTCATCCACGGAGAAGGCCGCAATCACTGCAGCAGTGAAGGACCTTTTTTTATTCGTGCCGTTAGAGATCGACTATAACTTAAAAAAATATTTAATTTTTTTCTTCAAAAATTTCACTGTATATTATTGAAACATGTATAAATAAATTCTTAAAATTTTGAAATAATTGATAAAGTATTTGTTTTAATAACAATTCCTAAAAATCACCTTTTAATTAGGCCATTACACTAGGTGTGCCCCTTAACCATTCTTGAATCTTTATATTTACATAGGAAGTTGGACTTTTTTTGATACAACCCTAAAATTTCTTCAAATTTAAGTCTCCTAAATTATTCTGACTTTTTCGAATCTTAATTATTCTTCTTTTTATTTTCAGGTAAGTGAATGGAAATCCATACTTATTAAACCGTCTGTGGACTGAGACCTAATAACAAGATGGTATGTTGTAATAATATGTAAATATGGAAATTATATTAACCTTATAGGATTCATTCAACTAATGATCCCTTCTTAAGTTCTTAGTGGAGTATGAATAATATTATATTATAGCATAATGTAAAAAACTTAAAAGCTTAAAATGGTAGCGAATATATCCCTGAGTACTGTTTTTAAGTATATATTAGTGTCATATATACTCCCATATACTATACTCCTCTGAAAATAACTTGGACTTTATATAAAAAAATCTCTTAGGCCTAACTATATTTGGATTTTGTACAAAATCCTGAAGACCTTATTCGACTTGTAAAAATATATACCACAAACAAACACAATTCTAGAACAACAATATCACAATCAGTCTGCCAAGTTCAAGTGGAGTTTCATATGACTCTACGGACCACATGTTGCTTAGCATCCATAAACAACACCGTAGAAATCCCCAATCGACACATGAAAAGTCCAAAAAATTTCGTATGCCAGACTATAGACTGAGACGCGACCGCAAAAAATGTAAATTTAATGCAATCAAAGGAAGTACAAAAGCATTTTTTTTCTAATATTATTTGCATAATTGGCAGTCCAATTCACACCTGGTAACTGCCAATAATTGTTTGCACATCAAAAAAAAAAAATTTTTAATTCTAAAAAGAAAGCATAAAGACCCACATGCGGGCATTGGTTTTGCCACCTGTTTTACGCTGACAAATTTTATGGTCCCAAAAGTGTGACATCAATTATTGAATGTTCACCAACCATTGCCATTTCAACGCTGACTGCGTAGCTGTGGCTGTCTTTGCTCGATAATTGAATTCAAACGAAATGCAATTTTTTGCTATAATTTAATTTTTTTAACACTCAATTCAATTATGGCAAAAGTATATACGTGGAAATGTGTATTTATATTGACTTTATGTGAAAATAAAGAAGTTGAAATTGGCTTTTAGCTGGAAATTGAAATGGCCAATTCGTGTAAATGAAATGAAGTCAATGGCGTTCAGAATGAAGTAATGCAATTTATGGAAATTCCATATATAATCATATATGTATTTTGTAATATAATTTAAAAAGCTTTAAGGGTGAACTTAAAAGCTTCATATAGAGACTTTCATGATCAATTTTCCAAAAAAGGGTGAACTTAAAAGCTTCTTTCTTGATCGGTTTTCCAAAAAAGCTTTAGAGATGAGCTTAAAAGCTTCATCTAGGGATTTTTTGATCGGCTCTTTAACTATACTTATATATTTCTCGACTCAGATATTGTCTGCCATCTATTTTATTTCATACTTTAACTATCATTTTTCGATTTAAAGCTCTTCACAGACATCGTAGTACTTACCTAAATACTCCTAAGGGTACTTTTTATTGTTTCTTTAGCCATAAAACGCATTTCACCGCCTTTTAACCGTCTGAGCTCATTATGCAAATTTTCTAAATTTTTATTTTTCTAAATTTCATTATTATCTTTTATTTTATCTTTTCTTTTTATTGCTGAGTCACTTTACGATCGCTTTTCGCTCATTGTCACTATGTCAGTCTGTCGATCGTAATTCAAAAGAAGCCCACAAAATGTGCACTGCATCTCTAATTACGGTAATTGTGTTGATGCCGCTATGAGAAAATCACTTAAATTCAAATTGAGTGTGCTTTATTGTTATACGCTTGCTTTCGCGGCTTTTAAAGGCTTTTGGGGTATAAAAATGTATATTTTTCAGGTGTGATTGGGATTGAATTGAGAGATTTGAAGGAAGGTGAGATTTAGGAGTAGCCAATATAAAAGCTTTCAGAAAGCTTTTAGGTTGTATTGCGGAGGTTGTCTGTGAGGTTTAGACGAATTCCATATGAAAGCTTTCAAAAAGCTTTTAGGTTGTATTGCGGAACTTTCTGTGAGGTTTAGGCGAATCCCATATGAAAGCTTACAAACAGCTTTTAGTTTGTTATAAGGAACTTGCTGTGAGGTTTAGACGAATTCCATATGAAAGCTTTCAAAAATCTTTTAGGTTGTAATGAGGAACTTATGAAAGAGGGAGCGATCAATGTTCTTTCGAACCTTAAAACTAAGTTCATGGTAATGTAATCAAGTTTCTATATAATTCAGTTCCACCCCATGTCATAAAGCCAGTTTCTGCATTCCCTCAGAGATTATATGCGTTCTCTGCAACTTTTTTTTCGGTAAACCCAGCGCTCTCCATAGACCTCTCCATTATCAATTAAGAAACGTTAGAAGAATTTTTTAAGTATTTCAAATCTTTCAACGGCTAAACAAGAAGCTTTAAGTAACATTTTCTCCATTTTCATGAATTCGCAAATCCTTCAACCTTCAGCCAAGTAAATAATGCACGAAATATGATAATCGAAATTCCCGTACAATCAAATACCTGCGTTCTTCGGCAAACGAAAAAAAATATTGGAAACAGTTATAAATTCTTCCAGCTAATTCAGCTGCCACACAAAAACGCATGCAAAAAGAGACTGTGGAAAAGGGTACTTTGCGCAAAGCTTGTTCATACGAATAACTCATCAGATCAGCGGTGATTGACAACCGCAACTGTGATACTTAAATAGATGGAGAAATCATATTTACATACACTTGGAATTTTTTATGAATTCTTTTTTGAAAATTGATGCGCATTCAAGCGAGAAGACATGCCAGTAAGAAATGGAAATCAAACATATTTCAAACAATTCGCTAATATAAAGAGGTTTTACTAATATATAATAGAGGGTGGTGAGTTCGAAATTGAGAGGCAAGAGATTCGAAGTTATTGTCTTACGCTAAGTTCAAAGTAAACCCCTTTCGATATACATAAAATATATAGGTTTCAAATTCTCGTCCTTATTCTAGGGTGTTTTATGATGTAAATGATCCAAGAACATATGTGACCTATGAACTTTAGACTTGGAATACATACGAGCTCCACCGAACTCTCTAACAACTCAAATTTCTTACAAGCCCTCTAATGCTGCCACAGCTTGTATCCTTATTCGCATTGTAAGAAATCAAAAATCTCTAAGGACATGCGATTATCCTTACAATTTCATTGCTAAAATACTTTTCTTGTAAAATCAAATAAAATATTCATTCTGATCTTTGATCTATGCATAAATACACATTTCCGTCAGCTTAGCGCCACCGCCAACCGCCATTGTCACCTCACGCCATCACATCACATCTCGTCGGCGCATCAGCACTCAGCCAAGCAAGCAAGGAGACACCATTCAGCCAGTTAGCCTGCGGTGGCGGTGGTAGTCGCTGCCATATTTACAGAGCGTCGAACAGCTTTAGCAACGCCTTCACTACACACTTCACTTCAGCTCGCCCCACTCTTCGCAACCACCAACGACTTATACCACCTCACAATTGTCATTTCTTGCATTGGCATCTGCTTGCTTTTGGGGTATAATCGTTCGCGCTGCGTTATCCTTGCGGTATCCTGCCATTATTTCAATTCTTATTTCGCATTTCTTTTATTTATTTTATTACAATTTCACTGGCGTTCTTCGTTTTCGATTTTTCTCCACTCGAAGCTTGTTGAAGGGCGAAATATTTGCAAAAATTGTTTCCTTTTTTTGGCGTGCGAACAATTGAAAAATTGATATGGATGAGTTTTCAATGATGTTGATGCCAGCAACAACAACAACAACACCAACATGCAATAAAAATACAACAACAACAAATATTGTCATCTTAGTCGCCAAGCGGCAGCAAATAAGGAGGAAAATCGCTTGCTCTTCATTTCATTTCATTCATTGCTGAGTAAATTTAGTGGCAAGCAAAGGTACAAGGAAAAAAGGCAAAAACAAAAACAAATGCAAGAGTCTAAACAGCGAGGGATAATCTTGTATGCTCTAGCAACCACTGGCAACCCGCGCTTATTTGCACAATTGCAAAAGAATTGCGAAAATCGCTGCGAAATATGTTCATATTGGGGTTATGCTTTTGGGAGCATATTACTCGTATACTGGATACACTGCTGGCTGCCAGCGTTCTTCCGAACATTGCTAAGCAAGTATTGGCAAATCGCTTACTGGATTTATTAAGTGCTAAAAATGTGCAACAACAGTTAAATGATTGCGACAAATTCGTAGAATTCATGTAACTCGAAGATGGAGAGAGAGAACTGGAAGAGTGAGAGAAATGTTGGCTAAACGTGGAATAATGTATGTATGTTATTGGCGTTCAACCGTTTAGCCGGTTATAGCCGAATCGACGATAGTGCGCCACCTCTCTCTCTCCTTCGCAGTTCGGCGCCAGTTGGAGATCCCAAGTGTAACCAGGTCGCTCTCCACCTGGTCCCTCCAACGGAGTGGAGGCCTTCCCCTTCCTCGGCTTCCTCCGGCGGGTACTGCATCGAACACTTTCAGGGCTGGAGTTTTTTCGTCCATTCGGACAACATGACCTAGCCAGCGTAGCCGCTGTCTTTTTATTCGCTGAACTATATCAATGTCGTCGTATAACTCGTACAGCTCATCGTTCCATCGTCTGCGGTATTCGCCGTTGCCAATGTTCTGAGGACCATAAATCTTGCGCAAAATTTTCCTATCGAAAACTCCTAGTGTCGTCTCATCTTATGTTGACATCGTCCAAGCTTCTGCACCGTAAAGCAGGACGGGAATAATGAGCGACTTGTAGAGTTTGATTTTGGTTCGTCGAGAGAGGACTTTACTATTCAATTGCCTACTCAGACCAAAGTAGCACCTGTTGGCAAGAGTGATTCTGCGCTGGATTTCGAGGCTGACATTGTTCGTGTTGTTGATGCTGGTTCCCAGGTATACGAAATTATCTACGACTTCGAAGTTATGACTGTCAACAGTGACGTGGGAGCCAAGACGCAAGTGCGCCGACTGTTTGTTTGATGACAGGAGATATTTCGTCTTGTCCTCATTCACCTCCAGACCCATCCGCTTCGCCTCCTTATCCATGCGGGAAAAAGCAGAACAAACGGCGCGGTTGTTGCTTCCGATGATATCAATATCATCGGCGTACGCCAGGAGCTGTACACTCTTGTAGAAGATTGTACCTTCTCTATTTAGCTCTGCAGCTCGAATTATTTTTTCCAACATCAAGTTAAAGAAGTCGCACGATAATGAGTCACCTTGTCTGAAACCTCGTTTGGTATCGAACGGCTCGGAGAGGTCCTTCCCAATCATGACGGAGCTTTTGGTGTTGCTCAACGTCAACTTACCCTAGCCGTATTAGTTTTGCGGGAATACCAAATTCTGACATCGCGGCATAAAGGCAGCTGTCGAAAGCAGCTTTAAAATCGACAAAAAGGTGGTGTGTGTCGATCCTATTTTCACGGGTCTTTTCCAAGATTTGGCGCATGGTGAATATCTGTGGAATAATACCATTGGCAATTTGGCAAATCGAGGACACCCGCAGTCGGTTTATAGTTGAGATTTTCATATTTTTAAGGCTATTCAACGAAGTTTATCTTAAAGAAAATGTTTCGGATTAAGAAGTAATAGTATCTTTCCTATATAGTTCTTGAAGAACAAGGTCCCAACTTCATAAGTCAAGTATTATATTCCAGATAACAGCCTTCAATATTAGCTTAAGAGCTTTTAACGGCGGACCGTCAACATCGACGTAGATGGAGCAGGAGCTTCAGATCATTCAAGGCTTTAAAATCAGGTTGTCAGATTATGGAGCATATTCGAGCGAGATTCTGAAAGTGATTGAGCGACTAAAAGAGAAATTCGTAGGAAATGCCTTAATCTAATCATTCGTTTCAGGAATCTGAGTGGACTCCAACTGCATAATGATCTGAATCAATATTGGATCTTAGAACACTGTAAAGGTTTTACGGCTCGAAGCGTCATCATAATTTTTTCGATGGTCCATAGACAGAAATTGTAATAAGATACAAAAGATCTATAAAAAGATTTGAGCTCACGCGTGTGACTCGTTATTTTAGCGAAATTTTGGAATTTTTCAACCCTTGTGTCAAATACATGGTATGTTCAAAAAATAACGGGAATTGTAAAATTATAAATTTAAAGGGTTTTGGAGAGTTCAATTGTCATTATTAAATTTATTGAAATACGATACAATTTAGAATTACACTGTCTGTAGCAGCTGCTAAGGTTAGGAATGTTTTTATGAGCTTGGCAATTTTCATTTGTTAAAAGCCCGCACTTCGTTCTTCTTAGTGAATTCTTGACATTACTGTAACGAAACCCCGCCTGTATATTTGACAGATATGACTCCGTGTTACCATTTCCTATTTCTAAAAATAACGAGTACCTTAAACGGCCCTCATTTTACAAGCACAAGAAAAATCGCCAAAAGAGCCAAATGCTATCTCAAATTGAGTTTCAAAACTGTTTGGACGATTGAAATAAGCGCTGGCCTAAGTACATAATATCGAAAGGGAACTATTTCGAAGGCGACAACTTTAATGTAGAGGAATGAAAAAAAAACATTTTTTTAGAATTCCCGTTATTTTTTGAACACACCTCGTTACTGCCTTTTTCTCTCTTTTATTGTCGGGAAGTGATTTTTATTTGTAGAAAACTGACAATAACTTTCAAACTGTTCTTTAACTAAGATCAATGGTTTGACATCTTACGAGGTTTCTCCAAACAAGATGGCGCGTCTATTTATTTAAAAATCCATGTTATTGATTCTAGGTATGTACCTTTAGTATTAAATTAAGTAAATATTCCCTTAAATTCAAGCACCCCTTTAATCCACATATATGAAGCTAAAAGAAAAATCCACCTACACGAAAATGTATTATTGAAGAAATGTCAGACATTCAAAGGATTTCCACACATCAAATTCAAATAATTACAAAACTTCTGTCGACGAATACCAAAAGACGCGCCGGCAAAAAGGCAAAATGTGGCATGCGACTAGTTAAAAGGGATATTTGCCACTAACAAGAAGAAGTTTGAACGCGACGCGACACAGCAAAACGTACGTAGAAAGCTGGGAGAGTAGAATGTGAGCGCTGGAAAAGTTTTACGCAAACTTATAAAATTCATTTAAGCATTTAACGGCAGTTAGCAGGCTATGAAAGCTTATTGAATACACATTCAACACACACATATAGGCATTACACACGTCTGGCGCCTAAAAGTATACATGTGAATTGATATTGGTTGTGCGCCTAAAAGCAGAGAGCAACGAAATCAAAAACTGAAGGCTTTAACTAAAGTAGCAAAGAAACATATTGAAAATTTAATAAAAATGCGCTCTAAAGCGCAATTACAACAACAAAAAGGTTAAACATTATGCTCAAGCAAAACTTAAGACAGTTACAATAATAGTTAGCGAAAACTTTAGCGTGATTTTAGGCGCAATTTTTTTTTCTTTGATAGTGAAGGGTTGCCCACTGCAAATAAAATAAATAAATAACAGTAATGTTACACGTTTAAGCGCAACTTATCAAATTTCAGCCACTTCAGTCAGCCGTTCAGCATTTACCGATTTAAGTAAAAACTGAAAACTTTCCAAATGTTCAACTCAAAAAACTCAAATTTAGACGAATTTCTGCTGCCTCAGCGGCATGGAAGTTTACGTCGCCGGCGTCAACACCAACACCGTCAGCAATCAAGGCGATAGGATGAAAAAAGCGGGGTACACTAAAATAAAAACAACAACAACTGCAGCCACAACAAATGCAGCTTGTGCTTGAAGCCCCACCAACGCTTTGCTTATGCATCCTTTCATTCATGCTTTGGCTAAACTTTTCCTGACCCCCATCCACGCCTTGTCGTGTCGCTAGCAACGCTTCGGGCTTTAGGCCTCACTGCCTGCGCGCTCGTTGTTAGCGGCGCAGCATTTCCGCTTATCCACTTTCTGTCGGCTTTACGGTGTGCTCTGCGGTGCGCAGGCGACCAGCCAGCCAGTTGCGCTGTTGGGCGAAGTTCAGAACTCTAGCGGAGCGTGTAAAATGCGCTTTTGCTTTGACTGCCGCACCAGCACAGGCAGCAACCATGGCTTTTGTGGCGTTTTGTCTTGTGGCGCCTTCCATCATTTCTGCACGCGCACCAATTCTGACTACAGTTGGCCTCTATTTTCATATTTTCATATATATTCCTCATTGCTGTAATGCTTTACTTAGCGGTGCATTCAATTTATTAAAGTTGATTTTAATTTTATGGAAAGTTTTTCGCATTTATAATATTAATATGTTGTATTAAATTAAGCAACTGATAAATTTTAGTCCTTGGACCGTTTTGGAAGATGAATATTTATGTGAGGAACTCACTTTTTCAAAGCATAACTTTCGGCAGCACATTCACTCCCTTCTCCTTACTCTACTTCTTTCTTCTTCTTAGTCTGTAATGGTCCGACTCTCTAAAACGAATACCCGAAAGCAAAACAGTGGAAGAAAAGGAAAATGATCGACCAGATTTTTAATCACCTTTGAGGCCGTTTATACGGTTATCTTCTTCTTCTCTTCTTCTTTGGCTCTACAATCGTGAGTCGGTTCGGGCCGAGAACACAAATCTTCCCCAGTTACCTCTGTCCTTTGCGAAGTCACACCAGTTGTATATCCAAAGTGCAGACAGGACCCTGTGCAATTGTTTCTTTCATTGGATGCTTCCTTGCTTCCGTTGTCCAACCATGGGTCCCGAATCGAAGGATCTTTTCACTGGAGCATCGTCTTCCATCGTACGAGATGGCCTATCATTGGAATTACATTTTTACGTGGCGGATCCCAAACCAAGCGGGGCGCTGATCATCGCATTGATTTGATCCGCTGTGTTTTTGAGCACCGTGATGTAAGGCCGTCGTCGGCAGGTACTCACGTAAATATTGGCTTTAGATCGACTGAGGCTTTGACTACCAAACTCAAAAGAAAACTGACGCTAGTGTTGTCAAGCTTTAACGAATCGAAGGCATTTGGAAGGGGGAGACAGCTTTGTGCCGTTAAAATACTCCTAACGAATCAAAAGAAGCGCTTGGACTGTATTACATAGATCTTAATCGGCTTATGTCAATTCCAGACGATACGCCGGGTCCGCCGAAAGTGTCCCTATAGAGGGGCTTCAACCTTAGTCTTAGACATTGAACGAGGAAGTGCGTGAATGATTCCTCTTCGCCTTCCTCCAAACAGCTTTGGCAACATGCGTCTGAGATGTTTCCTAACCTCGCCGCGTTTGTACGTGTTGGATAGTGTCCAGTAAACCTACGAATGGTTGCGGCGAGATGAACCTTCCTAAGAGAAAGCAGTTAGAATGACCGTTTTCGTTCCACGGCGTGCCAGAAAGGACTCGCAACTGTACCCCCTGTTTGTTGTCCAGTGTTTAGGGAGCTCAAGCGAATTCTGTGTGTCCAACGCTCTAGCGGAAATGGAACACGGACTACCCACTGGCTTCCACTCCGCCGTTAATGTTGCTTAAACTCTCTTAAAAACTGATCGGTTTCCAGCGATTCTGCGGTGACGGATTACAAAATAGTTCGAAGCTATTAATAAAGATGTTAGACACTACCCAATTAGCTTAAAGGGTATTGTTATCGAATCCTATGCCAGGTGTTTTTATATTTCTCGTTATAGCGGCAGAAAACATTACCCAAATCATTTTAACGAATGCTGCCTAGTTGACAGTTCTTGGTCAACTAAAAATATGGATCCATTCCGATATGGATGTCTCGGAAAAGGCTTATTTTTGTGACCTTCACAGAGTAACCGAAGAAAATAGACTTTTCTTACAGAATCTTATTACTTGATTCAGAGTATTTTATTTTCAGGCTATATGGGAATGAGAAAATAGAACTATTTAAAATCTTGAAGAGTCATCTGAGGAGTTACTTAGCTTATTAAATATTAAAAATATTTAAGGTTTAAAACGCATTGGTCAATTTAAAACGGTACATTTGAACATTTTTCCATAACTTCCTCAAAAACTTTCTAATTCTACAGTATTGCAAATAATTTCCACCACATTCAATTCCCTTTCAGTTCCGTTCTAATTTAACAATGGTGTGAACCCTCATAACTTCACGACACGCAGAGCGGCCGGAAAGTGGCATGAGCCACTCGATGACCGCAATATTCGCACTCATGAAAATCCTATGAACTTTCTATTTTACTAAAACTCGGAAAGTTTCTATTTTTTATTATACATTTTATAGACTTTGCATTTGTTGCATACAAATTGGGCAAAACTCACACAGGATGCAACCAAACAACCAGGAGCAGCCGAACATGCAACCAAATGAAAATTCAAAAGTCTAACAGCACGTGGAAAATAACAAAAATAAGAACAGTGAGAAGAGAGCAGAGAAAGAACAATAAGAATACAAGTTAAACAAATGCGCAACGGAGGAAAACAGCAAATAGTCAAAAGAAAAAGTCAAACATTTGGAATTCCCGCGCGTGCAACAGCAGCAGCAAATAAAAAGCGAAAATGGCGCAAAACTAACAAACGAATGCAACGCTGGGCTGGAGTGACGGACGGCCGTAAGACTTGTGGTGCGAGAACAAAAGCTATAAATTCCAAAGTGTAACGGATTAGCAAAAGTCAAACCGCAAAATGACTGGTAAGAGCGCCTGCAATTGGCACTGCTCGCTCACTCCCACACTCACTCGGAGTGTGGGAGACCAGTGGCAACTCACATAGTCTGTGAAGAAGCGCTCCAGTGTTTAGCCAGCGTGTTGTACTCGTATTTGAATAGACCACACAGATACGAGTCGGTGCAGGCGGGCACGAGCTGACCCAACAATTTGTGGGCGCGCGCCTTAACACGTTGTGGTCGAATTTTCGGTGTGAACACGAGGTAACACTACGATTGGTGTGCGCTAGGTGCGAGTATAAGAGCGGTAAAGCGAAGAAATAAAAAAAAGCCGACAACGAAACGAGCAAATGAACGGAAAATGCATGCAAGCAGGAAATGGTCGAACACTTACGAGCGTAAAATGTTGGGGGTAAAGCGTCAATGAAATGCGCATTTACAAGCCATAATGAATAACATAACAGAATTGTGCAAAATCCAAAGCATAACGAATACAATGTGAAGGAAGCGCTCGCCGAAGCTGACGCTGAGCTGATGCTGAGGCGCAACTTGTCCGCCGCTTGACTGACAATGGCTGGCTGAGGACTATTGACAGCCGAGCTGACGGTGGCTGTGTTGCAGGCTCGCCGGCTTTTGGTGTGTGTTGACGATGACGATGACGTTGATGTTGATGTTGGAATAGCGATAAAATAAATTTGCATATGAATTGGGAATTAAGCACACTTTGTAGCGCCGTTAACGTATGTCTGGATATGTCGTAGAGCAGCCGGACGGACGCGGGTGCGTGGTGTGTTGGTGGCCGCAATCAATGACGCTAACAAGCGACAAGTCGAAGAACAAATGGTTGGATTTTGATGGTTTTAGGTGTAGAAAAAAAGTGCGATGAATTTGCTGTGTAAATGAAAGTGGGAAAGTGAATTGTGATGGTATGCAATGTGCTGAGCATATATTGGACTAAATTGTAATCATAATCAATATATGGTAAATGCAGTGGTTAAACCGACATTTTGAATATATTTAACATTTTTGAATCATTTAATTAAGCTGTAAGCTAATATTTGGCATTTCATTAATTCGTGGCTGGTATTTGCAATTCTCAACTCGTTTATACTCCAAATCAATATTGTAATTAAAGCTCAAAAGTTCGTTGGAAATAGTTACAATAGTGTTTCTAATAGGATCCCACAAAGTACCTTTCAATCGAGACATTAAGTTTTGAGAATTTAAAAACTCTTAGAGAAAATGAATTCATTAATTCTTCATAATCCTCATGGTATAACAAGCCGAAATCGATACCTTATCATACAGAACACAATAATAGTGAGGCAAATGGTATGGATAGTCATCTGACCAAGAAAGTGGCGATCGACAAACGAATTAAACCGAAGTTAATGTTTGCTGTAGATTCACGCACCATTAAAACAGTGCAAAGAAGGGGGAAAAAATTGACAAGAGATCGGTACTGACCACAAATCGAAAATTGTGAGATTATAACTTGACGGGGTCAGACAGTAACGATGAAATGGAGAAACACAAAGATCGGACTTTGGATCCTAAACACTAGCAACATGTGCATTCAACTGGTACACTAGATTCTTAATACCTTTACTTGGATCATGCTGAAGTGTCCTAGAAGTTTAAAGCTTTGAAGCTCTTATCGAAAAAAGCTTGTAACAAAAGCTTCAGAGTTTTAAAACTTTAATAACAGAAAATATCATACTAAAAGCTAAAAGCTTTAATAGAAGGGAAGCTCCATAAAAATCTCGTACCAAAAGATTCCAGGAGCTTAATTTTTTATTAAAAGAAAAGCTTGTATCAAAATATGACATAAAATTGAAGTTTTAAAGAAAGGAGAAAAGCTCGTGACGAAAGCTATAAAAGTATAAAGCTTTCATACCAAAAGCTGCCCGAAGCTTAAAGCCTGAATAGGAGAAAATCTTCCAATCAAATATTCAACAAAGTTAACGTTGTAATGCAGAAAAGCTCGTACTAAAAGTTTTCAAAAGCTTAAAGCTTAATATTTAAATAAATAATAAATAAGAAAAAAAATACGAGAAAAGTTCGTACCAAAATTTCGAAAAAGCTTAAAGCTTTCATAAGAGAAAGTTCGCACCAAAAGATCGAAGAAACTTAAAGCTTTAAAGCTTTCATAGACAAAAAGTTCATACCAAAAGCTTCCATTTCGATCAGAGATACTCCGTCATAGAGTTCTTCACAACTCTCAACTATTATTATTTCAACAATGTATATCTAATTCAACGAGCTTTGGTCAAACCTCCAATAACAAACTTTTCTTATCCGAAAATCTATTAGCTGTCATCCAAATAATTACCACATTTCTCACATTTCATAAGAGAAAGTTCGCACCAAAAGATCGAAGTTTTAAAGCTTTCATAGACAAAAAAGTTCATACCAAAAGCTTCCATTTCGATCAGAGATACTCTGTCGTAGAATTCTCCACATTTCTCAACTATTATTACTTCAAAAATATACACCTAATCCATCGAACTTTGGTCAAACCTCAAATAGTGAGCTTTTCTAGCTTAAAAATCTATTAGCTTTCCCCCAAATAATTACCACATTTCTCACATTTCATAAGAGAAAGTTCGAACCAAAAGATCGAAGAAACTTAAAGCTTTAAAGCTTTCATAGACAAAAAAGTTCATACCAAAAGCTTCCATTTCGATCAGAGATACTCCGCCGTAGAATTCTTCACAACTCTCAACTATTATTATTTCAACAATGTATATCTAATCCATCGAGCTTTGGTCAAACCTCCAATAACAAGCTTTTCTTATCCGAAAATCTATTAGCAGTCCCCCAAATAATTACCACATTTCTACAGCTTATCTATTGCCAAGCAACCATTCATACATTTCAAGCGACTACAGTGGATTTAACTTATGAATTTAATCACCTGCAAAGGACATTATCAAGGATATATATGAGCTAGTATGTTTGTACAACAATAAAGGTGTCCAAGCGTGTGCGAAGCTGATTTTATGCTAATCACTTAAGACAACAAAGCCAATCAGCATGTAAATATGCAATTGCATGCCACCAACCAAACAGCAGTGCAGACTCTAAACTCACTGGTGGGGACAGGGGGGGTCGAACCACCTAAGGCAGCAGGGTAGCAATAAACGGTGGCAACCCCAATAAATGCAGGCGAGGAAAATGAGCACTACGTGTGTTAGTTAAGCAGTTGAGAGTAGCCAAAAGGCGAATTTGCGGCTTTTAGTCAACGTGTGTGCGCATACAAAAACAACAACAACAACAGTATTAAAGCGTCCAGTCTTGCAATGCGACACTGGACACACGAGTGCAAAGTACTAGAAAGTGGAAAGCAAATAAGTACAAAAGCATTGGCTGATAATTTGAAAGGGGGTAAAAATTTGAAAACAAAACAACGCATGTTTGAGGATGTGTGTGTGCCTCTGTGTTTGTAGGGAAAACTTTATATACTTGCAACAGTGTTGCAAGGCAGATACTATGCAGCAAAGCACATGTGAATGTGTGTGTATAAGTGTTTTGCAAACCCCTCAGGCAAGTCACACTGTGCACAAACAAACATACAAATTTGCAGTTAGCTGCTATTGCACTGTGCCATTAAAGCCAAGCAGATAAGCGCTATGCCTTCTACAACACAGCACACTCACACATACTTATCTGTATGTATGTCTGTCTGTTTGTCTGCCTGGGTAACAATTTCGTTTATTTATTGTGTCGTGTGTTAAACGGGTTGTCGTGTAATAATTGCGAGTTAGCATGCGAAAGTATTTTAATTGAATTATTTTCATTGTTGCCACTGTAGTTATTGCCTTCCCAGCGCGCAGCTCGAACCCCACAGCTGTTTGGTGTATATATTTTTTTTCTGTTTTTGTTTGGCAAAAAATTTACTTGCAAATTTCATGTAAATTTCAACAACAACAACAAAAACTAGCAATAATCAAACACACACACTGACATATACACATAAGCAGTGGTGCATGAGTATTTATGCAAATAAATTTAGTGTGCGAAAAAAAGTTGCTGCTTATGTGTATGTGTGTGTATTTGTGCGCATAAAAACAATAAAAAACAACAAAAAAAACACAACAATATCGTTCCGACAAATGAACTCGCAAAACATTTAAATGAGTTAAGCGACAATTTGTTGTTTCCAACGAGTCATGTGGAATGCCTTGAGGTGCTTTCACTCCCTACAAATGCTAGTTTGGCCAAATAGAGCAATTAAAGGGTGAAGATTTTTTTATTTTTGTTATGTAGTAAAGCAAAAAGTAAATGTTGTAGTGCAATATTGACTCAAATAGAGTATGTAAATAATGGATTTGAAGTGCTCAGCTTAAAAAAATTTTTGCTTTATTAATTTCACTAGACTATTTTGAACAGATAATATGTTATTATGTTTATTCTGGCTAATTCATCTGCTACACAGTTTCCAGGAATGTCACTATGTCCCGCGACCCATTGCAGGTGTATCATGATATATGATGTCATTGCTATTAGTAAATCCAAATACTCTTTCACTATCTTCGATGATATTCTATGCGACTTTAGTGATTTTAAAGCCGCTTGACTATCCGAAAATATGAATATGTGCTTAGTCGTTAGCACTCTTTTTGACAAAACGAGAAGGCTTACTTTAATTGCAGAGATCTCTGCTTGGAACACACTGCAGTGATCCGGTAATCGGAAAGCGATTCTGGTATCCAGTTTCTCTGAAAATACCCCGCCTCCTACTCGTTTGTCCAGTTTTAAACCGTCTGTATAGATACTTATCTCTGAATCTTTGTCCACTTTTCTCATTTCCCACTCCTCTCTAGAGGGGAAGGATATGTGTAGATCCGAGTTTAGATTCATTTCTATAGGATTTCGAAAGTCCGTACTATTCGGTAGAAATGGTTACTTGCCGAGTGTACTGGAATGTCCCCTATTGCAGTTTTGCAGTAGCGACGATTCCCTCAGCCTTAGTGCCGATTTCGCCGCCTGTTGTTTGCAGAATAGATCTGTAGGCAGTAAATACAGAATCGCATCTAATGCCTGGCTCGGCATTGTTCTGAGAGCTCCACTGATACATATACCTGCCGCTCTTTGTAAACTTACCATACGCTTTACTGCGTACTTCTTGTCAATTATTGCCCACCAAACCAGTATCCCATATGTCATAATCGGTCTTACTACAGCTGTGTAGAGCCAATGTGATACGCGGGGAGTTAGTCCCGATTTTGTACCAACCATTCTTTTGCAAGTGTATAGTGCCAAAGCTGCCTTCTTTACCCTGGCCTCCAAGTTTGGTTTCCATAACAGCTTCCTGTCTAAAATTAGTCCCAGGTAGCTTGACTTTTCATTTATTGGTAGCCAAGTGCGGTTTAATGAAGGTGGTGTGAACTCTGGAATCTTGTGTTTCCTTGTAAACATCACTAATTCAGTTTTGGTTGCATTTAGGCACATGATTTTGCCCAATGATTTATCTCATTTAGCCTCGTTTGCATAAGGTCTGAGAGTATATGTGGGAATTTTCCCCTAATTTATACCGCCACATCATCAGCGTAGGCCACCACATGTACTCCCTCTTTCTCTAGATCTAACAACATACATGTTGTTGTAACTTAACTAAATATTCAAACTGTTTTTGAAGTTCTATAGTTTTTATAGTGCTTGTTGGATATAAATCTGCATTCTCCTTAAAAAACCGGACTGTCTTTGGAATGTCGAAAATGATGTCCTTGGAAATCGTCTGTTTTCACTAAAATTCTCAACATTTATAGTATAATATTTATAGATAATACTCAATTCAGTATACGAGGTGTGTTCAAAAAATAACGGAAATTTCAAAAATTTCCAAAAGTCCAATTATCAATTTTTTTATTATCTTGATATATCAGCCCCTGAAGTACGATACAATTTTCAGACGTATTAATTGCTTACTATGTCAGTATCAGCACCTAAGGTTAGTTGTGTTTTTATGAGCTTGACGATTTTCGTTTGTTAAAAGCTCACACTTCATTGCTTGTTCGTAAATTATTGGCCAGAGATCAGAGATGGTTTCAACTCGATTTGTATTCAATTAAAAATTAAGGTAGCAAAATAAGATTTTTCTATTTCTATTTTCTTTAATCAAGCAAAAGGCAAGGGTTAATTGATTAATTAACTCCTGTAATAGCGTTTTTAGACAGCCAAATTAATTTATCAATTAAATTTTTAATTGAGAAACCCTTTTTCGCCTTTTAATCTGCCGGCTATTCGATAACCGATCAGCTGTTATACATTTTTGTTTTTGCTTTTCATAAGAAGTTGGTAAGTTTCATCAGCTGATTGCTATTTTTAGCAGCGACATCTACCGTAGCTTTTTGGTAACAAAAAATTCAGCCAATCGCAGACAAAGACGTATGTCGTATGTCTTTGTCGCCGAGTTGCATTTCATTTTCAAGCCGATTGAAATGCAATTAAAAAATAATATAGATTTGTATTTTGCATGGTAAATTGAACTTATTTAGCGTTTTATTCGCACAGAGGCCGGTTAATTGAACAATTTGCTCCTGTGTAAAAAGGCTATAATGGTACTATTGATGTGAAATCGTGAGTTCATTAAAAACGTTTATAAAAACTTCTTTCTCTTCTTTGCTCTTCTCAAGCCCTTTCAATTAAAATCCTAAACCTTGCTACAAGCTCATATTAATTAATAATAGCACACTAGAGTATGAACTCTTTGAAATCCAATATAAATTGCAGCACATATGAAAGCACACTAAACAAGACAAAGTGCAATTAGACACTTTCTACACCGTATCCATTAAAGACCAGCTTATTGAAAGGACAACAACAGCCACACCATATAAAATGTACATAATTACTATGGACAACATGGACATGTCGTGACTAATAGCAGGGTCGTCATTGCAGGCAACAAAGTGGCAATTAGCCAGCAAGAAAGCCTTATAAAAGGCGCAGATTTTTTCGGATTTCAGTTTAACTAAAAACCGAGAGTTTACGTTTACAAAAAGCGGCAAAAGAAGAGTGTGTAGTTGAAAAAAGAAGATGTCTCACCTTTTTTGCCGCATTTAATAATATCTTCCAGCTTGATTGTGTGCGAAAAAAGTTAACATTTAAAAATGCCAACGACTTCCTGTAATTTTCAGCAGCACAAAAATGCTGCACGAGCATGCCAAAACTGCCGGAAGAGTGAGAAGCCAAGCACTGAATGCAAAGGAAATAAATGAAGAAAGCAATCGAGCACTTAAAGGACATCAATGTGTGTGTGTCGACTTGTTTCTTCCTTACTATTTTGTGATTGCCATACAAAGGACACATTTCCTGTTTGTGTGTGCAGAAAATAGTCAAAGAAATAGACGTACAACAACAATTTGGTAAAAAGAAATTGTCCACTTAACTGCATCATTGAATTTAAACATCATCATTTGCAGCAGCAGCATTCAACCCAGTCAAGTCGAAGCCGAAGCTGAAGCTGAAGTGACAAGAAAGCGAGCGCAAAAGAAACACGTCGCCTGACAGCATAGTAACAGTTGAGGAAGTGGTAGACAGACGGATGGTCGGACGTTTGAGGAAGTGTTGTACCGTTTTGCATTAGTCCGTTGACAGTGCAAGCGAAATGGCCACTTCAATTAGAAGACTTTCACCCGAAAACACTTCCGGTTGAGGCTGTTAGACGGCGCTTATTGTAAGGAGGAGCAAGTGGCGTTGGCAACGTGTGAAATGTAGTTGTTGTTGTTATTTTGCACATATTCCTAAAATGTTTTAAATTGCTTAGGAATGCTAAGTTTTATGCTGCAATGGTCAAGGAACCAGGTTGTCCGAATGTAACCCACTAGGAAGTAAATAACAGCAAATGTCGTCAAGGGGAGAATTTCAACTCGATTCAGGTAGACATTTTAGATCCATATAAGAAATCGATTACTGCTTTTATCTCTGGCTAGTGGAATGGAGATACTAGAGTCCCATCAAATAGTATATAGAAAAGGTCTGGAAGCAAAAGTGAATGATTCTAACCATACTCGCCCGACTGAAGGTAAATAGATCTTGATCATAACTTTACTCACAAATATAGGACGCGGTATATCGGAGCCGATAGATTTTCCAAATGGAGTATTAGAGTTTGTTCTAAATACACTAGCCCAGAAAATCATCTTAACTACATATGTAAGGCCCATTGCAGCGCCGCTTAGAAAAGATGTCTGTTGTCTAGCCAGAGCATTGGACCAATATGGACCATTGTAAATAAAAGTATGAATTTATATATTTTTGATTGTTCCTATAGAGGTCTACCCGGTAGATTGATACTTTCTGATTTCTTCATACCCTTTTCTTCGTTCAGTGGTTCTTCGAAGACTCTTCCTGCGCCAACATTCATTTAATTTCTTTTTCCTCTGTTTCCTTCACCTCTTTTTCATTGATTTCTTCCATCTCCTGCTTATCACTTTTCAATGTCTCTCTGTAATCTTATTACATTCTTAGCTTAGCAGGTGTGGAATTTGAAAGTGTTTGGTGGCTCTTGTAGGCATTTTAATGTGCTTTCAGTGCCGGATTGAGCAATATTGATTGAAGTCTCCGTTATTGAATGCGTCAAAGTACATTGCTTAGGAAGAAAGTTACTTAAATGCTCTTTGAGGAGACGAAAGATGTGGGTACGACATTTTAAAGGTAAAATCATTCAATAAAATGCAATTGAATCGGAAGACAATTCGACTCTGTCTGCCTCAGTCCTTCTATCATTTGATCTTTAAGTTTTGTTAGTACTAGATTTGTTAGTAGTTCAAATGACTGTCAGAGATGTCAAGAGAGTCCTAATTCTTCTCATGCTGATTCTATAAAGAAGTGGAAGACCAGATACCGTCTCCCATCACCGATAGATCTATAATTTATCATACAAAGCCCATCACTGGAATCCTTAGTGAGTTCCATCAGTTCTTGAACACGCTTCTTTTGAATTGTTTATCTAGAGAAAGTTTGATAAGTGACGAGACTTTTTAAAGTATCCTTGACGATATCCATTTCGAAATTCAAGATTATACATTAGAACTCAATGCGTTCTGAAGGACGACATCTTTAACCCGAAGTCACGAATAACATAAGACTCTGACTGAAATATCTGCACACATCAAAGCACACTATGGGTCCGTCGAGATTTTGAAGCATTTTCTGTGCCTTAAGAACTTTAACTGAATACAAAATTGAGGCACTTTAATCAGATGTCAATTAAAAATTGTGAATCCAAACCTCTTCTTTGGGCCTTTTCTTGATATGGGAGTCGATTTATCTTGAAGATCGTAAACATTATTATACTTTCTTCAGATGATAGCCTTAAAAGATGCATTGCATATCTTCCTTGTACAATTTATTAGGCAAAAGATTGCATTTCCAAAAACCACAATTTGGAAAATATAAAATTAGAAGACAATTTCGTAATTTGTTGCCACAAACGCAACTAATTTTAGTTCAGAAAAACTATAAACAACAATCGTATGCAAATGCATGCAAGTTTAGACCAACATAACTACCTCAAAAGGCAACTTCAAATATAAATAGACAATACAAACAACTTCGTTGATTGTCATTTGCCATTTGACAGAGTAATTTGGTTGAACGACCTATGGCCGTCGACGGCCGCCCGACCTGTGTTTTTCCACACGCATGAAAATTTCGAAATTTCCATGCTGTGGTTGCACATTAGTGGCTTAAATGCGGTTTTCAAAACTTATTTGCTTGCAAATGTCATTGTTCTTGGAATTTTTATTGGTTTTCCGAATAGTTGGCCGATTCACTATTATGCGCTCTCTATTACCAGTGTTTTGCTACGAGTTTCTATGTGCGGTCCATGTCCACAATTCGAATTATAACCGGAAAACTGCAACACAACAACAAAAACAATAATGCAGCCGAGCAAACAAAGCCAAGCAAATCACCGCAAAAAAGGACAATAACACAACTAAAACAAATACTTATGCATATAGGAAAAACAGTTAGACTCACACACACACGTGAAACGAACATTTATGTCCTCACTATGTCCATTTATCTACCCAAACTGCGTATGTCTCTCATATACCACCTTCTTACTGCAACACGAGCTTTCGAGCGTTCCTTGTATGCTTGCCTCGCTGTCTGTCCGTGTGTCCAGCTGTCTGACTGAGGCAACCCCTTTTCGTTTGTTCAGGTGAGTTTTGAAATTTATTTGATTGGCTTTTCGCTTTGTTTTTTGAACTTTGAAAGTTCAGTCTTTTTCACTTCGCACATAATGAGCTCTTTGAAGTCAAGGCTTCGACGTCACAAATTACGCTAGGGTGTCCGGTGTGCGGCATATGTGTCTTCAGTGGTTGTAACATGTTTCTACATAATACACTGATTGGTATTAGCATATTCAGACAGTCAATTGAGTATGAAATGATTTTATTTGTTATTGCGGTGTTTGGGGTTTCGGTCGAGCAGAAAAAAAAGTACACAACAACATTTTCATGTACATTAATTACGAGAAGAGAGTGTGATAAGAGAGAGAGAGAGAGAGACATAATTTACTTAATTTTTTTTTTTTATTTTATTAAATCTGAAAGAATGCTGCCTTTATTTATTCTATATGCTCCTCAACCCTCTGGACGAAGGAACCGTAGAAGTTCTTGTTAAGAAAAATTCGAATTTGCCGATCAATGTCGGAAGATTAGGTTGGAAGAACTTCTAAGCTCACGAAATCTTGGAAATCCTGATACTTGGTTCAATCTCAATGATTCCAGTTCTTGATATCCCAACCGAGGAAGAAGGTCTACGAATAGATTTCACAGATCTTACAAAGGAAAACTCATACACCATAGGTCTCTGTATTTTAACAAGTAGTGCCTTAGACAAGAGATTTTCAAGTACTTCACTTCTATAACACTCCAGAAACTTCTTTTACCATTAGCTGGTTCGAGTTAGACTTTCTTCCAAGCTAAACGCAAGCAAAGTCTTCATGCTGTTTTCGCTCTGTTCCATTCCATTAGCAGAGACTTCTTGATGGAGCTGACAAGCAGTAGCTCTATGTAGAACAGATGCCGATATCATTCGTAGTTCTTCATCCGTTTTAAGAATGTGTCTACCAAAAACATCTTCATTTAAGCGGAGCTCCAATTTGTTTATCAATAAGCGAAGGTTATATGATTCTTCTTCAAGAATAACTATCATCTGAGCAAGAGAAGAGGAATTGAGTTAACCTTTTTTCACTGTCCGTGAGTGGATTTTAGTGCACCACTTTCGAAAGCTCCGCTAAGATAACTCCAAGAACCCATAATCGAACTCAATGCAATTTTAGTGGCTCGCTCTCCGAAAAACTAAGGTAACCCTGAGAACCCATAACCGAACCCAATGCTATTTTAATGGATCACTTTCTGAAGCTCAGCTAAGGTAACCCTAAGAACCCATAACCGAACCCAACGCTAATCAGGCTCTGAGCACTCACTCAACAGCTGTTGGTCCACGGCGGGCAATAAAAAAACCTTCTAGTGTATTCCTACAATAAAAATGTCCACCTCTCATAAAAAGGTCAAGACACACACCACAAGTAGTAGGCATGGTTCTAGCAAAGACATAACCTCAGCATTAAGAATATTTTAAAGAGACAATTTAAAACGATGAACGTTCCATTTATGGAAATAAAATAGACTTAGTAACACTTCATTAAAGCAATATACTGCTGCACTTAGCTTCCAACTCCACACTCAGGGGTCCACAACTCCAACACGCTCCGTGTAGTAAATTAACATCATCCACTTTTAATGATATTAAATTCTCGCTGTACGCACTCTACCATTGAAGTGCAAAGCAAACAGTTTCTAATCAATTTCCACATTGATTTCTACGACTGCCGAGCAACACTTTAACCCCTTGACAGCCATACAGTCACATACACACATACATACATAGATTCCCCTGGTGCCAAAGAGTTATATGAGGCACATAAGTGAAGAAGAATTCAATTTAAGACTTGAAGTATGCGCACCAACACACACACACTCAGAGAGTGAGCAGCTGAAAGGCAGCAGCAAAGAGCAGCAGAAAGCATAAAGGCCAAACGCAGTCAGTCAATGCAGTTTGCAAATGTAAAATGCAAATCGATGGTTAAATGGCTGAGGCGGAAGCAATTATGGGTGGATGGAGTAGTGAAGTGCACATGTACCTAAGAGTGTATGAGTGTGCGCACAGGAGGTGTGGGGGTCAACTGCAGTAATTAGCAAAATGAATACGCAATGCCATTACGTAGGCAACACAACGGGAGCCAGGCGCTGTGCTGAGTGCTCCCACTGGGAGGGACGACGGGTCGTATGCGCAACTTGCAAATCAAATGCATGCCTGTATGGATGTATATATGTATATATGTTTATGTGTATATGTCTGTTCAACGGCCTGATGTTGCAACGTAATCATGAGCAACATTATCATTGTTATTATCAACGGAGTAAAGTCATCACCATTATTGGGCCACTTTGCTGGCTGTCGGTGCTGGCTGCTGCTGCAATGAGGCGCCCGTCCGTCAGTCAGCCATTTCATTGATTCCCGTTATGTTGCCAGCGTTGGCACTTTGCTATGTCGAAGCACCACTTCACACGCTCATAATATGCAAATGCGTATGCGCCGGCGCGAAAGACGACGCAAATTGTTCCGCTTTTTCATATTCCATTAATGGCACAAAGCGATTTCAGCATCCATTTAACCTTTTTTTTCAAGTGAAAAATTATTGCCATATTTGAGAGCATATTTAAGTTAAGCTTTAAGAAATTAAATTATTCATTTCCAATTTTAATAAAATTTATTTTTTTTTAATAAATTTTTTTATTAAAATTAATATCTAAAATTATATTTATTAATTTCATATTTTCAATTTAATTTCCATTTCTTCTCACATCCTTACTTATATATCCATCTACAATCCTACTAGTTTTATATAAGACCCATCTACTGCCTCTTCAGAACTCTCTACCCACATGCAACCACTTTTAATGAACTCAAGTACACGTAAACTTGCTCTGGTTTGCTTGGCTTTGGTTTGCCTTGCCTTGTGTTGTTGACAAAGTTTTTATGCAAGTTGTTCGCCACTCGTCCAAACGTAGTCAGTAGTTTAGCTTCTCTTGGGAGATTTATGCGAACCAAAATTGTAGCCAAAATTACATTTTAATAGCGTTAGTGAATGTAATGACCATAGTGTTGAGCAAAATAAATGCAGTGACAACTGATGAGAAAGTCTTCTACTGATCAGTATTTCTTCAGAACACCCTCTCAGACCAAAACGTTCCTTCGTTCGTTTGAGTCATATTTTATGTTCAGCTCGAAATGCTAAGATTACTTAAAATACATTCTCGTGCATCGATTGGGGAATCGATTGTACTTTCACTGCCATTCACCAGGTCGGAGAAGTGTTCCCTCTATAATCCCAGTATGGCCTGGACATCGGTTACCAGATTACCAACTTGGTCTCTACATGAGAATGTTCCGGTCTTGAAACCTTCTGTAAATCGCCTAATTTTTTCATAAAATTTTCGAGCATTACCCCTGTCGGCCAGCTTCTCAAGCTCTTCACACTCCCTCTCGGTATCTCTTCAGCTCTCGGTATCTATTCCATCCCGCACGTGTTGTGGTATTGGAGAGGCCTTATAATCTGATTCTTCTATTAAATAACTACTATCTTAAGATCATATTATAGATAGTGGATTCAAGTACACGCAGATAAGCTATGATTATCCTTATTATGGTAAATTTCGTAGCTTTTCAGAGCATTTTGATCTCTAATTAAACACAAAACTCTAATCTATATATGTAGATAGTCTTAGCACAGACTATGACTTTTCGGTACTGATAAGATCTCAGCTAGCAAGTATCTATAAAATGAAGATTTCTATCGATAAACCACCTAAAAGCACTGAGAACTGTTTGTTTCTCTGTCCTCGATCGTGGTGTATCAAAATAAAAATTTTCGACCCCTGCGAAACAAGGAATCTCTTACCCTCTGAGATCCAAAAGCTGGAAGTTTTCACAAACGGATGCCTTCGCAATATTTGTCATATTTTCTAGCCCGTCACCGTCTCTAACACAGAATTATCCAAACTCCCCGTGTACCGAAATTCCTAAAAGAAAATGGGACTATCTCGGGCATGTTCTGAGACGCGATCCAGACACAATTACTCGAAACACTATCGACTGAAATCCACAAGAATCCACGGAAAGACAGAATCGCTTTAAACTGGAGAAAAAAGGTTCAAAAAAGGCGGAGTCAGATCAATCGCAAAAGCTATCGGATACTATAAAGATAATCGAATGATCTGTAATAGGGGTTTGGGGTGCTCAACATAACTAATGATATCTAATCGCGGAACCTCGGATGCTAAAAAACTTAAGTGTATCCTACTTGGTACTTGTCTTCTTCAATACTGCACATTTTCTGTACACCACTGCACTTTCAACCGCACGACAGCAACGTCGCCCCTAACACCCTAACCAAAAAATTTCAGAACACAAACACGCATTACGCCGTTATGCGCACAAAACAAAGGCTAACCAGCAAAAGAAGACCACGGGACGATGAGGAGAGTTAGTGCCGCCGCACAATGACAAGGACAAGCAGCAGCCATGAAAAGAATGAACTCACTAATTTTAAACGAAATATGAACCCATAAAAGTGCAGTCGAAGAAGTTGCATGTGCTCGTAGATGCTGGCATTCCTAAAGGAAAACAGCTAACCACTCATGAGGTCGCCGCTCATTAAGTGGAAAGTGCAAAAGTAGAGAAGGCAGCCAGAAGAAGAGGGAATAAGATGGGGATGTGAGACTTGCGCTGGAAGTTGGAAGATGGAAGGATGTAGGAACTGCATGTGGGACTCTACTTTGGGGTGATACAGAGCACTATGCTATTGCTGTTGTGTTTTTGCATTGTGCTAACGGTGCTTTTGTTCGACACTGGTGTGAAAATAAATTGTGTAGCGGTGAAAAGCACAAACAGCTGGTTGGCATGTTTTACAAAAATCCCGTGGAGACTGAAGTGGGGAAGTGTACTCCGAAGAAAGCAAGACAAATGTCGGAAGTGCGTTTAGCGTAAACTTGAAGAAACTTAAAAATAATAAAGAAAAATAGTTGCAAGTTGCATGCAACCAACTGTGCCGCTTGTTTTTAGTTAGAAGACATAAAACTATTTAAAGAAAGAAAGTTTGGCGCCAACAACACCAAAACGGACAATTACACACAACGAAAATGCTGAAAAGAACAACGGTACTGCCAACTATTTGCAACATTTAAACAATATGCAACAAAGTGGCAAGCAGCAAGTGAACAACTGTTGCCAACAAAAATGTACAAACTTGCAACAAGTCGAAAAAAATCTAAAAAAAAGGATTTTTTTCTACACAAAAAACAACAACAATAGTGTGTGATAATAAATATAAATCTAAATAAAGCAAATATTTTCCAACTGCAGCTTGAAAGTTAACAAAGTGACCAACAGTCTCCCGGTCGCTGGCACAATCAACACTCATGAAGTCCATGAGGCTCGGAGAAGGCTGTGTTGCCACTTTGGCCTCGGACTGTGGCACCACTCACTGGCGTCAAGTGTAGGTGTCACATGTCCTTGCCGCACTGGACACGAACGCACACTTAATCATAGAGCAACTTGGTGGTGCTTGGCCATTTGCGGCTGCCAAGTGCACTTGTGCGCGGCCCGCTTTCTCTTACAGCCACACACACAGAGCCCGCTCCACACTACTGTTCATACAGCGTTGCAATTATAAAGTCCAGCTCTGTGTAGCCTTGCCCGTGTGGCATCAACAGCTGACTGCATGATTTACGCGCCTTGAAGTATGCTACATGTTTTACATATTGCTGTTTGAGCATTTTTTCGTCGGCATCGCCTTGCAGCAAATGAAAATATTAAATTTCACATTAATTGCCTTTCTGCATGCGGCAAGGAGTGTTCTTTTTACACAAGATTTTAAAAAATCTAAAAAATAATTGCTTAAAAATGTTCCGCCTGACGCTTGCGTACAGCACATGACACCCTTTGCCACTTTGCCACACAAACGCGCTGCGGTCATTATTCATTACAGCTGCAACAGTTGTGCCACAATTAATGCGGTTAACTCGCCTGCCTTCCACCTTTGTTGTTTTTGCCTTTGTTTCAGTTTTTAAATTTATTATTGCACATATCCAGGCATTTCAAAGTTATATGTTTGACATAGCATTGCATATGCCTTGTCACAGCATAGTCGACCGCAGCGCAAAAGTTGAACTGACATTTTTTAAATTAAATTTTACCGTTAAAAAATTGTGAAAATTCAATTAAATGCGAGAGAATTGGAAATCTTAATTGGCGACGGCATTGAGGTGGAAATTTATGTCGAGAGAAAATTTTTTATAATATATATAAAATATACAATTCTTTTTGTTGGCATGGTGCCATGACTTTTGAATATATATATGCTTAAGTCCTTGGAGAGATCAAATAATACATAACAAGATCCCCTATTAGGTTATTAAACTGAGGAAACTGCTCTTCAAGCCCGTTGCTGAAATCGAGAAGCTTAGAAAGAGAAGATTCAGATTCTAAAACATATTAAAATATAAAGATTTTGAATGTGAAACCATATGGAAGTTCGAATAAAGCTATGCAGCTAAAAAAATTATCCTGGTTGGAAGAAAATATCCATAAAACTTTCCACTAGACCTCGGTTGAGATCACAAATCCCAGCGTCTCGAATTACTAATCCTTTTGACATCGCATGAGCACGGTCCTTTGGTACCGCAGGGGAGAGTAAAAGATCCTTCGAACTATTTTCTTTTAGCAAGGTCCATCTCGGCGCTATCATAGGAGTACTTACTTGACGCTGTCCAATAGATACACATGCGGTGAGACTAGCGATCCTGGCAGATGCAAGTTATCAAAGCTGTTTGGAGGAAGGCGAGGAGTAATCATTGAAGCCTATACTCCTTCAATGGCCGGCATTTACCAAACTGGGGTTAATACAACAACAAAGCAGACTCAAGAATTTTGTAACAGATTCCAGGGACTTTGCCGAATCGGGAGAGCCTTTCTGTTCTATTTGGAGTTTGTTGGTATCACACAGAACTGCGTTCATAACTGTCCAAGTGAGATCGTCCTGTATATGCCGAGATCTGCCTAAGAACCAATTCTAACCTAAGATTGAAGTTACGAAGAACGAGAAATATGAGCTAGCAACGTCAACTATAGCTACTATATACAAGGTCAAAGTAAAGTCTTTGATCAATAGTACGAGCAATTCTATACAAACCGGATAAGTTTGAGATCTTTACAGAGTACACTTTGTAGTGGGAGATATTATTTGATCAATAGTACGAGCAGTTCTACATAATCCGGATATGTTTGAGATCTTTACAGAGTACACTTTTAGACAAGAGAAAAAGGAAAATGGAATCGAACAAGGCTACAGTCCGAGTTATTGGACCAATGAAACTCGAAAAATGGGCTGTCTTGTCATAAAGGTTGAAAGATAGTTAGGTAAAAAAGCCACCACAATTAAAGGAAATCGGTCGTGGCCGTTTGGAAAACTATTGCAGCTACCTTGGATTGACCAACTTAGAAATAATAGAACGTGGTAAGCGTCACTTTCCAGAATTAAGTCATCAACCTCGCATTTTTTTCTTCTGCTTGAGCCTCTACTCACTTGATTTTTTTTTACTTAGCAACTCTTCATGAAGCTAGAAGCTCACTGCAGTTATCAATCGTCCATTCAAAGAAAGATCTACAGAAATTTCGTTATATAAGATTTCGGATAATAAGATTCGATCCTCCTCAGAGGGATTCTAACGTTTGGAAGCCTACTCGACACATTTCCTTTCTACTCTAGCGGTAAATTTCCTTCTTTACTTTCACTCCAGTTCTTCCTGTAGGAACTTTTACTGCTCTCGGAAAACTTAAAGCGCCGACAAATTCCTTGAACAAAAAGTAGTACTGAATGAGCGATATTCGATTTTTTTCATGAAATTTTTTGTTCCATACTTTTACATTACTATTTTTTGTCTTTTCTTCGAACATAACCTCATTTCATTGAGAAAAAATTAATTTGTTTGATTAATTGCAATGTCAAAGTGGCCGGAAAATAACATTCGCAATATAGAGCCTTCACTTCTTTAAACCACAACTTCATTTATGTATTTTTACATATCTATGTATATAGGCATATTTGTCTCATGCAAAGTAGCCCCACGCATGTCAAACGGCAATTTAAAACCGTGACCACATGTTTGACTACGAAAAAAAGAGTCCGAACGCGCGAATTTTCTCGAAACTCCATTGAGGTAATTTCAATGATAATTTCCATTTAATGACAAAATTAAATTAACATTTCCAGAGACGGCACATGTCGAGAAGTGTGTAGCCAGCGGCGCAGCGAACATGCCAAGCTGCCACATATTGGAGAAAAATTATGTACTCACTCGTATTGATAGGCAATTATGTGAACATACATGTGTTGTTGTGAATTATAATGAGGAGCTGAAGAGGCGCTTATAGAAATAATATTAATAAAAAAACCTCAAAATTAAAGATTTTTGAAAACTTCAAAATACCTTTACGCCAAAATTCCAAAAAAAAATCCAAAACTGTTTTCGATCAGTATATTGGTAGAATATTTCAAAAATCAGATTTTCTTCAAAAAAATAAATAAAATTCCTTCAAAAAATTTGCACTCAAAATCGAACCGCTTTCAATGTCAAATATGAAATTCTCTACCGCCAAAGTAGTTGGTATTGAATTCGCGATTTTTTTCCTCGATTTCGGTAGCAAAATCGTGTGTTATTCAAAAACCGCAAGCTCTTTCAATTATTCATGCATTCAAGTAGCCCAGGTGCTCACTGCTAGGCAGTGTATGAGTACATTGTTATTCAACCCGAGTGTTAAAGTCGATCGTAAAAGTTTCATGCTTTCAAAATAGCGTGCGCAACAACAAGAAATGCCCAAAAATCACAAATCGTAGTATCGACATAGTAAATGAGGCGGATAAACCAAAGACATTTCGGCATATATTTATAGAAAATGCTTAGTATTCTGCTGGTGTCGAATAATTTTGGTGTCAAATTTGCAGCTTAAACAGAGATAATAATGATAAAGCAAAAACAATAAATGTATCATACAAATAGTACTTAGAGCTACCGAAATACAAGCCATACAAAATTTTTACATTAAATTATTGCATAAGTTTAACAGTACATGCAAATTGTGGGGAGACCTTATAGATTGCTAGGTTAGGTTAGAATTAATTGACATTGATGGTTCATTAGCCTCACAAAAAGTCATGGAAGGTTTATTAGAACGGTATCCATATTCTACGTAGAAGTAAGGTTCTTGAGCTCCTACTCAAGTGATTTTGATATACTTAACTAGTCTTTAAGTATTTGAAGAGGTTAGAAGCTCATTCCAGTTATAAGTCCTCCATTTAATGAAAGATCTCCAAAAATTTCGACGTGATTCTACTTCTATAAGTATCGAAACTTACTGTGAAGTCCTTTTGATCCGTAGTGCAGCTTAAAAGGTCCTTCGACCTGGTTTCTCTTTTTTTCTATCTCGATTATGTTCCCCTTAACGCAAAGACCCAGTTAAGCTTTCACGGGGATATCAAATAACCGAACTCTTCATATTAAAATACCGAAATAAGAGTCCTGGACACAACATCTTGAGAACACAGACTCTCCAGCCCCGAAAGTATTTCATTCGGTATAGACTGAGCAGTTGCGAGGTCCTTTTGGTCCGTAGTGGAGCATAAAAGGTCTTTCGACCTGTTTTCTCTTTTTTCTATCTCGATTATGTTCCCGTTAAAGCAAAGACCGGGTTAAGCTTTCACGGGAACGTCAAATAACCGAAGCGCTTCGCAGTAAAAGACCGAAAGAAGTGTCCTCGTTATGATATCCGGTCGACACAGACTCTCCAGCCCCGAAAGTATTTCATTCGGTATAGACTAGTGGTTATAACAGTGAAAAGTGATCTTCACGCTGTTGGAAATGGAAGTGGGAGGAACCTTAAGTTCTCGAAGACACACAAGAAGAGTTTCACTAATCGAAATATCTGCGAGTTTTCTGAAAACAAATTGTTATACGAGGAGAGAACTCATCTCAAGAATCGTCTTCGATAAAGGAATATAAATCTTTTTATAGATACATCCTGTCACTTATCATTCTATAAATCCAACACCAACCAAACTTGATGACTCAACTCGATGATTTTAACTGTTCAGAGGCATTTCCACACTAATCCACAACACGCTTCGCATAAACGCCTTGAAGACACTCATGACACTCAAATTTATGTTTTTGCGATGAAACGATATGCCACCCAATAAATATATGTAGGCCTCTGAACCCACCAGATAGATAAAACGGGCCGATAAAAGCCAATGTGTGTCGGCATTTTGATGAAATTTTGAAGACCATGCGAAATTACTCAAGTCGCACTTGATTTAAGCATTCATTGCGAGTAATAGATAAATTATAGACCAACTCAAGTAAGTAGTTTTAAATGCACGCATACATACGTATCGCGGCACTAAATCTACTCACACGAGTACTCGTACCCCCAATCAATGGTCACACGTGTTTGCATAAATTCGCATTTAAAGCGATGCGCATTTAATGGGACTCCCCGTGTAGGATGGTAGCATGTGAAAGCAATTATGAATATGAAAGAGCAAATGCCACACAAAATTTGAATTTCGGTTAAACCCGAGGAAACAGTGGAGACACACAGAACGCGGAGAATAAAGATTTAATTTCGCACTTGTTTGCAAGATTTTGACTCTTTTTATTATAGAGATCTTAAGTGAATACCCACATTGGAGTTAAGCATTATCGAGGCAATTGACGTATTTGGAGCAAATATACTTTCAAAATCCAATAAAAATCGCGTGAGAACTAATAAATTTTATTTTTTACTACTTTTTTACTATTTTTCTATTTTATTCGTTCGAAATTTGCATTTAATTACGCAGTTCTTTTGTAACAAAGTTCCTGAAAAATCGCCTAGTTCTAGTAATTAATATTTGTGTAGTGTCTCAGTGTCGGGTTTTATTGTTTTATCGCGCGACATATGTCACTGAAACGCAAACGCAGTTGGAAGTAAGATTTATAAGATTTCTTAGAAATCGTACAGTTTCGCAAAATTGTTTATTTACAGCGACACATAATTTTAGATTGAACATAAAAAATGCGTAATAAAATGTTTTCTGGCTGTAACATGGAAGTATCGGGGCGTGAGTTAATTTTTGATATCCTAGAATGGGGAAGATTTGATGAACTCATTTTAAGGTAATGATTATACAGTGTGCGTAATGTTTAAAACGTCTTTCGTACACTGATAAGACAATCATACCCGGATATCGAGACAATATCTCAGCCATTCTACGGTTTCCTTTATAAGGAGATTTCTATCTCTAAAGCGTTTTTCAATAAGAGCGCTACAAAAGTTTAAATAAAACAAAAACTGTTTGGGATATCAATGCAATACTTTATTCCTGTGAAAGTACATTCGATACCATTATGTATGGAACTCGATTTCTTCTGCATGACCACCATGGACACGCTTGCAGAAGTCCCAATTTTCGACGATTTTCAAGCATAAATCGGCCGATCTGCTGCAATTTCTCGTTCGATATTCATACGAAGTTCATCAATCGTCGCTGGCTTGTTGGCATAGATCATAGACTTGACGTAGCCCCACAGGAAATAGTCTAACGGCGTCAAATCGCACGACCGAGGTGACCAATTTACTGTGACATTTCGTGAGATAAACTTGGTTTTCAATAAATCGATTGTGACATTCGTTGTGTGACTCATGGCGCCCTCTTGTTGGAACCACATATTGTTCAAGTCCATATCATCTAATTCTGGCGAAAAATATTCTGTTATCATTGGGCGGTAGCGATTCCCATTCAGAGTAACGTGCCGGTCTTGATCATCACGGAAGAAGTACGGCCAAAGTCTCCGCGAGCCCATAAACCACACCAAACCGTAATTTTTTCGGGATACAATGGTGAGTCATGCTGCCAGACCAATCATGCATATTCACGAACATTCTGGTGGTCAAATGGCTTCAGTTCTTGCAATTCGGTTGGTCCATAAATTGGACGCTCCTAAAGTTGAGGCCTCCTAAAGTTCAGGCCTCTGACTCCGAATTTCGGTAGTAAATTTTAATAATTTCGACTCGTTGTTGGATCGTATATATTTCTAAGATCAAAAGGCAAACATTACTAAAGATAAAAGTCAGAAGACCGGGATAATATGTCGTCGTTTGCTGTCCGTATCGGTCTACTTTTGTAGCGTCCATTTTTCTATAGCACGATCACATGATGTCTGATTTGTCATTTGAGTTTGGACTGTCCTACTGATCGACATTGACATACTATCGATAAAATATTTGTCCCTTGTGGACCAAGTATACCAGCAAACTCTTCATGAGATTAAGCAACATATTTATCTGCCGATTTCTTTCCGTAATATCTTGCTTAAGACCCTGGTATACATAGAAAAAATGTATTACTTTCTTGTAGAAAATAGGTCATCTTGCATGTTAAACGAGCGCAGTGAGAAAAGCTATTAACTCCATTAGCAAAATAGACGTGAGAGAAAGGAGTTATAGGGAAATGTACTACTTCTTGAGGTACGGTCGATCCCATCGGGATCCCATCTTGCATTCAGTATGTATTGCTTGTAATTTTACTATTTCTTATGGTTTTGACGAATATACTCACTTCTGAATAGTCGGAGACAGTACTTACAGGTTCAAATATATTGGATATAACCTCAATAAGCCTTACACATTTTTCAGTAATTCTAAACTTTTGTGTTGAGTTCGTAACTATAACTATAACTATCAGAGAGATAAAAGGATCGGACATCGGTAAAGACATCATGTCTCTGTCAACAGTTGGACTTACAGGCATCTACAGGCAATGTCAAAACTTCGGGTTGAATTCGATCATGATGAAGATAGCAAAAAGCTTCTAAAAAGCTCGCAAAAGCTCAGCCAAACTTTTCAAATGATCATAAGCGCCAAAGAAGTAATTCTTCGAACTTTGCAGTAATCCGAATTTCGCAAGAAATATCTTCCAACGTGGTAAAAAAATAATTAATTTCAAATGCCAAATATCAAACAAATTAATTTATATTCCGAACATTGAGTATAAACATAAGTTATTTTAATATCGGCATCAACCGTTATTTACCTCAATAAATGAACATTTTTGGCAGCAATGCCGACAATTTAATAGAAAAAATACTAAAAATATTATTATACCTTTCTACGAAAAAAAGTCATTACAACAAAGTTTATTGCTACGAGCGCATGCGCAGCATATTAAAAAGCGAAAAGGGTAAAAATTAATAATTTTATTATTGTATAATGTATTCATAATATTCGAAACACTCGAAGCTTTGGCGATATGCCACAAAATTCGCCAAAAAAATCTAAAGATCTAAAGTGCTCGATAAGCGAGCATTCGCCTTTTGAATTGGACCGCAAAGGCATAATTACCAACGAATGCAAGTGAGTGGCTATAAAATTATAGATAACACTTGTAATGAGCTTTGATTATAGCAAATATTATGATTGATAAAAATTGAGGCTAGCGCCTGACACTGAACGCCACAAAACACCCCAGCCGTTGCCATATGGCAATGAGACGCACTCAAAGCGCCGCCGTTTCGCTCAGGAAGTACAGCACCCATCACATGGCTACACAGTGTCTGAGGCGATTAAAATGCAATAAACGCAAGAAGACACGTATAAGTTGTCATTCGCACATAAAAGCTGAGACATGAGTACTAAGTACAATCGCAGACATATCTACTTGCTTACTTACAACGATCGCGATCGCCAACTAAAGGCGACATTAAAGTCAGTGGCCAGCAACAAATAACCAACGAACCGACAATTTGTCGCACGATTAAAGAGATGCATTGCTGCAACTGCCCGCAATAATTCAAAACAACGTCAATTAATCACTTTCCGTTTCGTGGCTGTCCATTCGACGAAGTGCAGTGCGGTGATGTCGATTGTTGCATTGCATTCTCAGTCAATTAGGCATGCGTTGCACGCGTTTACGCACAAGTATTTGCTGTTATTGCTGTTGTTGTTGTTAATAAATATTTGCACAACTGTCAATATGCATGACGGAACTGAAAATCACTGACATCATAATTATCGCTGTCATCAGCAACATCATCATTTTCGCTATGATTATATAGCTACTCAGTTACAATATCGTTCTGCGCATGCGCTTGGTACGCGCATTAATTGCTTTTTTAAAGACAAAATACTCAGACGCAGCTCGCAGTATACCCAACACACTAAGGACCATATACAGGCAGCTATAACAGCACCAGATTGAGACATGATTCACGATTTACATATGTCGATGTCTATATGTGCCGCGAGCACGTGACTCTACTGAGTGGATTTCTGTAGGCAATTCAATCTAAAAATAATTTATGATAAAGTACAGGTGAAGCGGTTAAAATGCCTTTTTAGTGACGCATTGCTGTCTGCTGTCATATAAGGATATTCGTGCTGTTCATTGTAGGCAATAAGTAATGAGAATTCAACAAAATTTCTAAGAAAGTTGTGTAGATCTGATTGTCGCAAGTGAATTCCTCAATGGTTTATGCTTTTTGTTGCTCAAAATCTATGAATGTGATATCATTGCTTGAGTACTTGTTTGGAAACATATGCGAAGAGATGACTAATACTTTTGCTTAGAAACTCTATATGAGACTATGCCTCTAGCTTCCATTAAAAAGACGAAATACATAGTTTATCGAAGGCCATATCCATACCATCCTTAAAAAAATTAAAAAAAAAAATATTTTTTCTTTCATACAAAATCAGTAGTGTTTTTGTTCGCCTTCTCGTACATCAAAACTGTATATTACTTTAGGATATATGCTCGTCAGTAATCATGGTTTCATGAAATCCTTTAAGTAAATCAGCCTTTTGCCAAAACGATCCTTAAGCTATATCCGAGGTTGTGCTTGATCTAAACTCTTCTACCTAAACTCTTTTCAGTATAATTTGTTATATCTCGAAGAGCCCTACGCTCCAACAGGAGTTTAAGGAAATTATATATCTATAAGAGTTTCTACCATAAACTTTCGAAGTTTCGAAGTTCCGACCCAGTTGTTCTGAAATCATTTTCTTCTCTATCCAAAATGTGTTCCTCTCCTTTCCGACTATTTCCGAGGTCTTTGTATTCTTTTAAGGTCATGAATTATTTGTATACTAATATCATAAAGCATATCGAGCATATCGCTGAAACCCATAATACATCAATGCTTAGATAGACAACTGACTACCGGATTTGATGACATTATACGAGTTCAGTCTATATTCCTAGAATAACGACAGTCAAAGTTCAATCTCTTTGCAAGAATATGTGAAAATAAAGTCTCGAAGTAGAGATCAGACTATGGATGGAGTTAATAAGGTATGTTTCGGTCAGGAGACATTGTGTTTAATAAGAAGTCCTCACGGTAAAATGGACCTAAGAATTCAATATTCAAAAGCTCTGTTACATAGAGCACATAGTTAACATTTTGAGAAAACTCAATATAATATACATAGTTCAGATGGACAATGTCCGGTGTGTTTTACGTGAGTACCTGCCTTATCTCACGGTGCTCAAGAGCACAGACTATCAATACAGCTCCACATTGAGTAATCGAGACACTCTTCCCACTACTCCCCGAGGGGCCAGTCCGCATAAGTAAATTGGAGCGAACTCCAAGGGCTCCTACTCCCCGTGGTACCAGAATTAAGTCTCCGGTCAGACCTCGTAAACGAAACTACTACCAGTTGAGCTTCCATACTGCTGCGGACTGGTGACCATCTCAATTAATGATATTCATTTATACCGCCCCTACAATGCATTCGCCATTCACACCAGAACCTAACGCCGATTTCCAACTAATTGCCTACGCCGACTAAACAAATCACGAGCAAACCTATCAAACGACACTAACCGTGCGGCAGTCCAACTATTGGAGTTCACACCAATGACATCTAATCGTCCATCAGTCCAATTAATCTCCCTACCCCCAAGGTCCCTTATGTCCGTGTACATCCGGCATTCTGCAATGACATGCACCCAATCCTGATATCGCCCCTCTCACATACATTATGTTCCATCGGAAAGATGCCTCTGATGTAAGAATGCATTCAGAGACCCATGTTCCGTAAGTAAGATACCCAAACTAATGCAGAATCTGAAGTATGGGTTTTCTTCTACAAATCTTACGTCCCGAATGTACTCGTATGTCATCCTATCAGTTCAGATGAATACATTGATTTGTTTCCAACCCAATAGATAATAATTATGTTAATGCATCCCGCAGTGCTGAGTATGGCCATTAGCGCCGTATTATTGGATCATTGGATTGGATTGGAGAGGTCAACTATGTCCAGATAATTAAATTAAAGGGAGGAGGACATCGTACTCAAGTTTCTATGAGTTAGTCTGGTAGGCGAATAAGCCACACATAGATCACTTTTGGTACTTTGCGATACCAGATGGAGTGCCGTCGAGTATTTCACGAGTACTAATCATCCTTTAGGATGCTTGCGCTTGACGTGTATTGAAAGACACTTGACGCGAAGTCTGTAAGTAAGGATCTTGCTTTATTTGTCGAATTGACTACCTATCACTAGCTTCCACCTCTCAGTTCCTCACCATAACTCTCTAGATCTAGACGCTGCCTTTCATACGATTCGGTTATGAATTCCAGACAGCAACACTATTCATAAGCTATTTATAGTAAATCACAAGTGCTATAGATATGTCAGCAGCGAGCGTTAAGTACAAATAATAAAACAAAAACCGATAATTGATAGTGCGGCAAACAAATTAGTGCTTCAATTTGAACAAAAGAATTTGTATAGCTGAATACCGATGAAGGCAAGGCGTATGGAATGCGAAGTGCTATACATATATACATATATAAATGACTATAGGGTGGCGCTATGTATTATTGGTACTATATGAGTATAAACCTATGCTATTTGTGTAGATCGCTATTATACTCTGTAGTTTGATTTTCATTATTTCCTTTTTCGAAAATACATAATTTATCGCGCATATAAAAGAAAATATACATAATTTTCGAATTGAATAACAATATGCCATAAATGAAACAGGTGAAGATTGAGTTAGAAGCAGCAGAGGAGAAGAAGAAGGCAAAAGAAGCAGAGAATACTGTACAGATATTCATAAATAATTCCCAACGCGAGCCATTAAGGTCGTTTCGAAATTTATGCAGAAATAAAACAGAACAACAAATAGTTGTTGTGTGAAATGAATAATACCAAATAATACCCCAAAAAGGAACTGACTGTTTGTTTTTAAGGATTCCACGAAATATATAAACACAAACTGCGACAATTAGCATAAAATCAGATGAATTGTATAAAATCGCACAAAGCGCGCGCTCCAATCATTATTTTTGAAAGCGTTTACGAAACGTATGTAAATCAGCGTGTAGACACACAAAAAACTAGCGACATGCGTGGAATGCTGAAAAGATTGAGCAAACAGAATTTACTAAAAAAACACACACACAAACACCCTGTATACATATTTAGATTGAAATTGAAAAAAAAAAACGAATTTGGCGTGCAAATAGCATGCGAATTCGATTTCGAATTAGAATTAGAAAGGAGTAGCCGCGGTAGTCCAAAAAAAAAAAATAAGTGGAGTAAGCGCTCATGATATGTGAAGGCGTGAAATAGTCACTTGAGCTGCCGACTATCGCCGACTACATACGACAATAGTATATGCTGCAACTGTACTAGTCGCTTAAGCATGCAGCTGGCGTACGGCGTTGAAACGAACAAGCGTAAACTGCTAGCGAGAGATGAATATGCTGGGAATTCCTATAAATTATAATAAAAAACTAAAATGAAATTGAAAAAAAAAATCATTTTAACTACTACTCACTACGAATGAAGCAAAATTTTTTTATTTTCTAATATGAATAATGGAAATTTTTCGCACACCGCTTGTTGTGACCTTGTGGCGGTTCAATTACCCAAAAAAATGTCATGCGATAATAATTTTATATAAATTATTTGATTTTTTTTTTTAATTTTTTCCACTTGTCGGCTCAAGCGCACTTCATACTATTTTAAGCCAACAAATTTTATTATGCAATTAAAAGTAAATTAAGATAAAATATATTGTCAACATTAAACTAAAATATAACATTTTAAGCCACTAAATAAATCCTTTGAAATCAGCTACTTACCTCATACACTCTTACTTATACCCACCACACCTCACTACTCTTCTCCACACCTCTCTGTCACTCCAAAGTAGTGTGCCTCTAAACATTTACCGCTAAAATTTATATATTTTGATCCGTTATCTTTATGCGCAAACATGCTTGTAATGCCAGATTATGCGCCTTCGTTTGTACCTTCGAATACCGTTTCTCGCAAATTAGTAAAAATACTACCCAATTTTTTTGGAAATTTTGAATTTTGTCCCCTTTTTCGTAATAAATACTAAACAGTTAAATGAGTTCATTTGTCTTTGCGCACAAACATTTCGCATTCTATGTCGGTTTCTAGTCGAAAAAACAGTGTCAACAAATGTCCATTAAAATGTCAATCAATCAAATTCTATCAGCTCGATCTGCTAAGTTTTTATATGAATTCGGCGACTTTGTTTACATTTTGGAACAAATTTGCGAATTTATTTTGCCAAGGTGAATGGCTTTTTCTACGGAGCAAAACAAAAATTTTGAATTTTGTGAAGTCCTCGTTAAAGCGAAAAATATTCCATAATGAGTTGTAGCGCTTCTCCGTTGATGACGTCACAAAATAATGTATTTTTCCGTCAAACCCTCGTTTTTTCCTTTTCTATTTATCCTTACTTCCAAAGGGTTGTCATAATGCACGATCTCTACAGAAAGATCTCAGTTCTCTGTTACCGAGAGTCTCACTCTAACAATTATTGAAAGAGACTATTGGTCTGTACAGTTTTTCAAATCAACAACAAGTCGACAAGTCTACTTGTCATAGGGTGCTCTGACTTCAACTTCTCTTTCAACCTCCACTTATGTCTAAAATAATCGTAATTGAAGTCGATATTATAATATTAGTTAAGGTAGGATACTTTTGAGATACAATGTACCTTTCTTAAATAATTAAAATATTGAAAGTTTCCTAAAATCGTATGACAGTTGATCAATAGTTTTTGATGGTTTCATAAAATAAAAGCAATCTTGATTTCGATCAAGTAACAACCTAAGTGTCAACTTATTGATCCGGACTAGCTCCTTCGAATTATAGGTTCATACTTCAGGCCTTGTATGATCTTTATAGAAACTGGGTAACCTGAGGATCTGAAATCATTCCTACGACCGAAGCCCAAAATGTCAAATGCTTGACTAACGAGACTTGTCTTTCGAATAAGAAATTCATACTTCAGGACTTGTATGATCTTCATAGAAACTGAACAAGATCAATAACGATTGAACTGAGGTTTTGAAATCATTCTTACACTCGAAGCCGAAATGTCAAATGCTTGACTAACAAGTCTTGCTCTTCCAATAAGAATTTCATAGTTCAGGACTTGTATGATCTTCATAGAAACTGAACAAGATCAATAACGATTGAACTGAGGTTTTGAAATCATTCTTACACTCGACGCCGAAATGTCAAATGCTTGACTAACAAGTCTTGCTCTTCCAATAAGAAATCATACTTCAGGACTTTGTATGATCTTCATAGAAACTGGGCAAGATCAATAACGATCGAGCTCAGCATCGGAAAACATTCTTATGATCGAAGCCCAAAATGTCAAATGCTTGACTAACAAGTCTTGCTCTTTTGAATAAGAAAACATACTTAAGCTTTTGTATGATCTTCATAGAAACTGGACAAGATCAATAACGATCGAACTGACGTTTTGAAATTATTCTTACGATCGAAGCCGAAATGTCAAACGATTGATTAACAAGTACAGCTCCTTCGAATAAGAAATTCATACTTCAAGACTTTGTATGATCTTCAGAGAAACTGGTCAAGATCAATAACGATCGAGCTCAGCATCGGAAAACATTCTTATGATCAAAGCCCAAAATGTCAAATGCTTGACTAACAAGTCTTGCTCTTTTGAATAAGAAAACATACTTCAGGACTTTGTCTGATATTCAGAGAAACTGGTCAAGATCAATAACGATCGCCGAACCAAGCCGAAATGTCAAACGATTGATTAACAAGTACAGCTCCTTCGAATAAGAAATCATACTTCACGAATTTGTATGATCTTCAGAGAAACTGAACAAGATCAATAAGGATCGACCTGAGGTTCTAAAATCATTTTTACCTTCGAAGCCGAAGTCAGGCTCTTTCGTATAAGAAATTCATACTTCAGGACTTGGTATGATCTTGAGAAACTGGGCAAGATCAGTAACTATCGATCTGAGATTTAGTATGTATCGATCACATCAAACATGGATAATTATAATTAATTGAAGGTAGTATTTTTATTCATAAAGAAGAAGAAGGAGGAGGAAGAAGTCCTCCTTAAAATTTTATATTTCTAATATATAATATTCTCCAACTACAGCATTTCTCATCGAAATTACTTCAATCAGGGTTAATGATCATACAGTCCTTTATTTTCTTGTAGAAGCTTAATAAACCTTGGTTTTCGAAAAGTTCGAACTCTACAAAATATTTAAAAACCTCAACTGTCTCACAGACAGTTTAGTAATAGTATTCCTTACCACTGGTTGTTCGAGTTCTAATGCCTACTTCGTTCGAAGCTTTCACTTCGGTTCATATGATTATTATTTTAGGGTCAATGAAACTTTTTAAGATATATCTACATATATATATAACGGCTCTCTAACCTCAAAATCACAAAATATTCACAATGAAATCTGATAAAATCAATATTAGCACAATAAATCACTCAAAACTCAAAATCAGATAACCTAAAAGTATGCTTCACACATAATCGATCATGCTACCAACCAATGTGGCGCATGAGTCACATCATTTATGACCGTTGTGGGCATATTAGAACAGCAGACACGAGCCGGCAATGCGTACAAATTTATTAGATTAGAACTCATGCATTATTCAAGACGCCATTTTATGTTTGTTTTCCAAATGATAAGCTTAAAGCCCTTCTTGATGCTTGAGCATAGATTTATTTGCGGATCTTACATTTGTAAACACGCCCGAACTTTACTTTAATTTTACCAAATTTACATATTTACATGTTTATGGAGATTTTTGGAAAACCCAAAACACGAATTTTGAATTTTGTAATCAGCTCGAGTGCTCGCTAGATAATCTAGCCAAAAATGAAAGGTGTTTGCGTAGGTGTTGGCGGCATGAAAAAAAAAACAATAATTATTAGCGCTATTAAGTAATAAGGAAAAAAATATAAAATTAATAAAAAAACAGTAAAATTAGAAAATCGAGACAATCGAATCAATAACAACAATAAAAAATGCCGTGTGGACATAATTTGGCTTAATGAAATGTTCGCAAATTTGACGAAATCAAGACGCAACGACGCGTTGACAAAGCGCTGTTTGAATTTGTTGATGAGACCAGTGCGCAGACGCGCCGCAGCAACGCCAAAAGCCGAAGTGACGCCACGAAATGGGATGTGTCGCCGAATGCGCTCGTTAGCCGCGAGTATAAACGAGTCATATGAGTGTGTGTGTGTCTGTCGACTACTAGCGTACGAAAGCCGGTAGCTAATAGAGAACACGAGTGTGGGTGGGTGGCGCGCGGTACTTCGGCTTCGCACAACGCCTGCATGCTAAATAGTCCTACTCGGCGTAGGAGGAGTACGAGTAGCGTGCGCGCGTAATTTGCAAACTACACTATGATAATGTGCTGTAAAAGCAACAAAATTTACGCAAAAATGTCTAAATAAACTCAGCACAACAGCAACAACACACTCGCGTGCGATTTCGTTTATTGCTTTTTTTCGCATTTTTGATGTGTCCAGCCTGTGTCGGTGTGTCCGTCCAACGTCGGCAAACGACAACACTGTGAGCGCAGTGCCATTCGATTTTCGTATATAAATCTAACGCGAATCGTTGGTAAGACATCACTTCTTTGGTGGAAACTTAAGTGCTAAGTTTAGCTCCAGTCTCTCGCGTCTTATCGAGTGAAGTGAACATTCAATCGACTATATACAAAAATATTTTTTTAAAGGATAAAAGTCATCGTACTTGCATTCGTGTGTGCCTTATTTTGAAATCAACAACAACAAAAAACAAGTGCTCAAAATGAAATTCAACGCAACTTTCGCTTTGATCGTGATCTGCGGTTTGGTGGCCTGCAGCCAGGCATTGCCTGCCAAGAAGAGTATATTTCACAGTTGAATTTTTGAAAAAAAAAAAAATTTTAAATAGTGTTTTTAAATATTTTATAAAAAGTTTTTAGTGATTTAGCTAATTTTTTCTTCAAAACTAAAATTTCGTGTATTTTTGAAAATCTATAGTAAAACTTTAAATTTCAAAACTTTTTAAAAAAATCGATTTTGAATTCAAAAATGCGTTTTTTAACATTTGCCAAGAATATTTTGAATTTTTAAAGCATTTACATATTTTTAAAAATCGATTTTAAATTCAAAAATTCGTTTTTTTAACATTTGCCGATAATATTTTGAATTTTTTAAAGCATATACAAGTTTTCGAACATGTTTTCGAAATTTTTTTGGAGCTTAATACTTTCGAAAATATTTTAAAAATTTTAAATTTCATTTGAAGAAATCGTTATAAACATAAATATCATTTGAAGAACCTAAAATCTAAGTTTTGTATACAAAACTGGTATTTTTAGACAGAAACAGGTTTTAAAATGAACATTTTTTTAAATTATTTTTTAATAAATTCAATTTTTTGAATGAGTGAAACCAAAAAAAGTTCGAATAGTAAAATAAAAAAATTTTCAAAAATAATTTTTTAAATTAAATATTTAAATTTTGAGTTTTGAGAATTAAAATAGTTATTTTTGAATATTTTTCACTACTTTTTTAACCAAAGAAATGTTAAATATTTTTTTATTATCAATCACTTCAAAAACGACTAAGCCAACCTTAGAAATAGTTTCCGAACTTTCAATAAAACCCACACTTTGACCTCCCGGTCGAAGCAAATCTAAACTCACTCACTTTTCTAATACACAAACTCCCCCTCCTCGCAACCATTATAGGGTTGGCCTACTACCAACAACCCGCTGCGGCCCAATACTATGCTGCACCACAGCGCATGATGTTCATGCGTTACGTCCAACCCTCTTTCGGTGCCGCCCGTTCCCATCAAGCTGCTGCCGCACTCGTTGCTGGCGTTGGTGAGTAAAGCGTTTATCATTACCATGCACGATCATCCAACCCATCCATACATATAACGCCATTTGAATATCATAAACGCCCAATAAAGATTGTGTCCACACAGGAGCCGATGGTGTGGTTGCTGCTACTGGACCCGTTGAAGCCGCTGGCTTCTCTGGTGAAGTGCAAGATGATGCTATCGCCGCTGCCGGTGCTCACATCTCGCACTCTGTTGCCGAAGCTTATCCCGCTGCTGCCGCTTCCGCTGAGGAACAACACAAAGTAAGCGTACAAGTTGATTTGGATCCCGTTGCAAGCGCTGAGGTTAGCGATGATGAGGCCAAGGAAGGCCGCGAATACAATTACGATGCGCCTGCTGTTGGTGTTGAAGTGAATTTGGCCGGTGAAGCTGAGGTTGAGAGCCCAGAACCAGCTGCCGCTGATGCTGGTACCGCTACAGTTTCGGTTGGTTTCTCTGGCGCTGCTGAATCGGAAGCACCTGCTGCTGGCAGTGCTGTCGCCTCAAAGGGTATTGATGTGAACGTTAACTTGCCCGCTCCCGCACCAATTGCTCCCGCTGCCAAACCAGCCAGACGTTACTTGCCAGCCAACAAGAAGAAGGTTGTTGTTGAATTGGAACATGCTGCCGATGCCGAAGATGATGCCGATAGCGCTGTTGCTGTGCAAGATGATGAAGACGTTGAAGATGAACCACTTCCTCCCCGTCGTTCAGTTGCCAGAAAGCCCGCTAGAGCCAAGCCATTGCCAGCTGGTACCTTCTTCCCTGTTGACTTCGGTGGTGCTACCGGTGGTGCCATCGCCATTGCCAACTCTTTCAGCACTGGTGAGGGTGGTGCTGCCACCAGTCACGCCATCGCCTATGGCAATCCCGATCAGGCTCGCGCCCACGTACCCTCCCGCAGACGTCACTAGATATCTCGCTTCAAATAGCATTTAATAACTCTTTGTAAACTCCATAACCGCTAGCGCAACGCAATTGACTTGATAATGTAATGCCTGGATAAATAGTAATCTTAAAGCCTCTTAACAATTGTTTCTATAATTAAATGTATATTTTTTTGTTTTTAACTTCTTAGCCCAATTGTACATTGACGACAACAAAAAAATGACAAATAAAAATCTTTTATCCTTAAAAAATAAACTTCAGTCTTTATTCAACTCCAAAAGCACCACGTAAGGACCTTAAGTAGCTTTACTAATACCAAAAAGTCAGAGAACTGTAAAGCATAAAACAATTGAGATCTTCAAATAACTGTTTTCACGGATTACACAGACACACAAAAAAATTTATGTCATGACCTGAGGTTACTGAATCCGAATCCTTAACCCCATCAGATCAAGATGGAGGACAGCATTTTTAAAAAAGAAAAGTCTTTCGGAGGTTTTCGGAGTCGCTGATTACGAATCCGATGTCGGTTTTTCAGAATTCAAAACGCCGGACGATATTTTGAAAATTTCATCGGATTCGCTTGAAACTCGTTATTCGGGGTCACTGATTACGGTCCGGTGGGTTTTCCAAAATTCAAAATGGCGAATGCAATACGGCTAATTTTTAAAATGTTTCCACCCTATCAGTTCGCCATTTTGAATTTTTCAAATACAAATTGTTATCAGGAGGAGGAAAACATACAATTTCGACGGATCGGACCGGAGGGAGATGGATGTCTAGATATAAGTCGTGGTGCAAAACGTTGCCTTTGGGGATTCGTGTTTGTTTACTCTTTCTTCTCGAGGTATCTTAAGCTCTTACTCTGCAGTTATATTTTCCTTGATTCAAGGATTATCGAAGAAAACAAACTATTTGGAGGGGTCGGTCCAGAGTGAGATGGATGTCTTAATAGGAGTCGGCATGCAAAAGGTGGCCTTCGGAGACTCGTTGTCTGTTTACTCTTGCTTCTCGAGGTGTCTTAAGCTCTTCCGTTACAGTTATCACTTCCTTGATTCAAGGATTATCGAAGAAAACGAACTATTTGGACGGGTTGGTCCAGAGTAAGATCTAGTCTAGATATAAGTGGATGTCTAGATATAGTTGGCTTCGGGAATTCGTTGTCTGTTTACTCTTGCTTCTCGAGGTATCTTAAGCTCTTCCTTTGCAGTTATAACTTCCTATATTCAAGGATTTCCGAGAAAAACGAACTATTTCTACAGGTCGGACCAGAGTAAGATGAACGTTTTGATAGGAGTGGCATGTAAAAAGTTGCCTTCGGTTAATTCAAGGATTACTGAGGAAAACCAACTATTTCTACGAGCCAGAGAGAGATAGATTGGCTTCGTATGAGCCGGATATTTTTACTCGTACTTCTAGAGGGATCTTAAGCAATTTTTTGCAATGGACGATAGTTTGTCGCCCAGAAAGACATGAAATGGAAGCAAGTCTATGGAAGTGAGATGGTTCAGAGCCCTTCTCATTACATGAGTTTCAAATTGCAGCATGCCTGCCCATTAAAGAGGATTTCGCTGTAGTACAAAGACAACAGATGGTTGTGGAACCGACTAGATGACAGTTGATTGTTCGGTAATAGACTGAAGTGTTGAAGCAGAAGTTGAAATTCACCCGAATTAAGAGCAATTGTAGAGACTACGTGGGAAAAGTGGTACATCGGTGTCTTAGGAGACACGTATGGAAGGAAGCGCGGCATAAGCATAAGTCACCGATTACAAAGAGACGGTATCCCCACCTGTTCCCAAGAGTATCGGGACTACGTAACCAGGAACGGACGCCGAATTTTTAACGGCCAAGAACCAATAGCTCAGCAGCATTCTTCAAAGATATTTTGGGAATATTTTCTGTCGCTATAACAACCAAAACAACAACAACAAAAGAAGAGGATACGAAGAATAAACCGATGAATGGTGGCTCTTTCAATGAACTTGAGTTCTTAACAACTTAACCCTTGACACTTGAGGTCCCGTCTTTTCACTGAATAAGAAGTAATTCATTTCTAAACTGCAACAATTCATTTTATTACAATTTAAACAAAATTTTATCCGCAAGTATAGTACATACATACATTTTAGAAGCATACTATACATACGTACATATATGTATATAATGGAGTAAAATATCATAAAGTATTTGACAAAAGTGAGTGACATTTATTATACAGTTCCAAGAGGTCTGCGCATAAAATACGACTTCTTATTAAAACTAAAAAAAAAACATTTTTGGGTTTGGTTTACAGTTAGAAAATTTTGTTGGAATTATACAGTGTTTTTAGTGTCTATTACAACTAAGCAATTGCTAATGGAAGTCAAAGGTATTGAACAGCTAAAAGTAAAAAAAATTACAAGCTTAACAATTTAAAATATTGAGAATTTAAAACCGTTATATTTTATACATGTGATTATACATACATATTTCCACTTACTGACTAATGGTGTTCACTACAATGGTGTTGCTAACCAGCTAAATACATACATACATTGGAAAAGTAGCGCCAATTACAAGTTCGAAAAATTAAAAAAAAAAAAAATTTGTGACAAAAAAAGTTTTGAAAAAAAGTTTTTGAAAAAAAAGTTTTTGAAAAAAAAGTTTTTGAAAAAAAAGTTTTTGAAAAAAAAGTTTTTGAAAAAAAAGTTTTTGAAAAAAAAGTTTTTGAAAAAAAAGTTTTTGAAAGTTTTTGAAAAAAAGTTTTTGAAAGTTTTTGAAAAAAAAGTTTTTGAAAAAAATTAAAAAAAAAAAGTTTTTGAAAAAAATTAAAAAAAAAAAGTTTTTGAAAAAAATTAAAAAAAAAAAGTTTTTGAAAAAAATTTCGGAAAAAAAAATTTTCTGAAATAAATTTAAAAAAGGTTTCTGAAAAAAGTTAAAAAAAATTTAAAAACAAAATTGAAAAAAATTTGAAAAAAAAAATTGAAAAAAATTTGTTAAAAAGTATGGCTCGATAACTTTAAACAACTTCATGCGAATTATTATGATGAAAAACAACGTGAAATGGCGCAAAGCTAATTGTATTCGTTCCGATGGCATTTAAATTTTTCTTTTTTTTTTCGTAAATAGACTTTTCGTGAGTTTATATGCGACTACTGGATAATTATAGAAAACTATTTACCTTGCTGTAATTTATTTATTTTAAACGTTTTCATTATTTCGCTAGCAATTTCATATGCCTATAATTGATTTTTGTTGTTTTTTTTTTTTTCTGTTTAAATTTGCACAATTATTTATGTTTTTCAAATGCAATTATTAACTATGCATAGCAAATGGAAAGTGCGCCTGCATACAGAAGGCCACAAAATCATCGATCAGTAGCCATATTTATCTTGAATCGATGACATGACATCATTTGCAATCGAACTGAGGCGTCCAGCAACCTTGTGCACACCCTGTCGCACGCTCTCCTTAACGTCGTCCAAATCGGGCGCTTGGAAAACGACAGCGGCGTCTAAAATAAGGAAAGTGTTAATATTATGAGCATTTATTAATTGAAATTCTTGCTGCAACACATACTATCACGTGAGCCCTGGCCACGCATGCCATTGCCTTCATTCCTGCCGAAGTAGTCCGACGATGATATACTATCAGAGTTTTGGAAACGCGTCAGATTCGCTTTCCTGCTTTCGCTTTTGCTTGGATCATCGGCAAAGTATTGATCCGAACCGAAACCTTTAGCACTGCCGAACTTCTGCTGTGCCGAAGTATCATCGAAAGTCATGCTTTTCGATTTGTTTGCCGTTTTTTGCGCACTACTTGCGGTTGCGGGTTTAGCAGTCGGCTGTTTTAGCTTAGCATCGCCATCGGCACCAGCAAACATTGAAGTAATATTGGAATGTCCACCACCAATCGGTTCAATTGCCTCAAAGCCCATCAGTTCCAGCTCACTTTTATCCAGTTTGGAGCTTTTCACACCACCACCACCATTGCCACGCACACCCACATTATCAATATACAAATGACTCGAGTAGTCACCTAAAACACTATCAATATCAGCAAATTCATCAGTATTGATAAAGCTGCTAGCACTTTTGGTCTGTGTCTTCGGCGCGGCCGATTGCTGTATGGTCTCCATATCGCTTAGCGCTGAATGTGAAATATCCGAACTAAATGTGTGAAAAAAAATATTTGCAATAACAGTTAAATTTAAGTCAAGTGCTGCTGCCTACCCGCGCAAGCTGAAACCCATGCCAAGCCGCTCCATTTGCTTGGCCTTAGCTGGATCAACCGATTTTAATTTCTCCTCTTCACGTCGCTTTTGCAACGACAGATCCTTGTATGCTAAGCGCATGCTAGCCACTGACTCTTGCTCTTCCTCGGCAGTTTGTGGCTTATCGGGCACAACTGGCACTTCCTTGCACTGATCCGCTAGATTTGCACGTTGTTCGATTTCAGCGAAATTAGTTTTTACTTTAGTAGCACCCAGTCCCCCTTTGCGTGCACCCAACTATAATAATGGAAAGTGAAAATTTAAATTTTCTGCTTTTGCTAAAGTTTGATATACTCAAGGCTGTACTTACACCTGATTTCTTTGGCTGTATCTTGCGCACACCTATTGAAGGTGCAACAGCCGTCGGTGGTACAACGGAATTCAGAAAATCTACACTCGGTGCACCGGCACTAATGTTTTCAGTGGATGTTTTGTCTTTAGAGAGCGCGGGCGTGGCAGTTTTGGTGATAATGTCCAGCTGAAATAAAAAAAATATATAATTTATAGGTTATAAACAGCACAATATAGACAGATAACCAAAACAAAATTAAAATATTAACAAAACGTTTCAAGCAAAAAACAGTGTGTAATAGATGCTTTGTTGGTACATACCTTCACTTCCCGTTCACTGTTATTGTTGTCGAACAAGGATTTCTTATTATTGTCGTTGGTGCACTCAGCAAAGAAATCTTCCTCGGCATCGGTATTGGATTTCAACTCATTACCATCCGCCTTATCTGCGGTATGATCCAAATGCAGCTACATACATGTATGTGTCCATTAGGTAGTGTATATGAAACATTATGGCGTTATACAGAGGCAAGAAGTTAGTAAAAAACAAAGAAACACAATTAAAAACTCAAAGCATAAACAAACAACAAAAATAATTTGAATTGAAAGAAACTCATTTTTATTTAACGTAAACGATATTAATATTTAATTAGCAAACTTTAAAGAAAACCAAAAACTTTGTATTGAATAATCTTCCTTCACATACCTTCGTGCCATGCACTTTCATCGCTTGCTGTGCCAAAGCTGCCAACTTGTCGCGATACAATTGCGCTGCACGTGAATTGTACTTTTGCTGCGCATCGGTGGTGACACAGTTATGTTGACGGAAGAACTGTGCAGCATTTGCATTGCCTCCGAGTTGCATTTGCCGCAGCTGCACCCAAGTCCAGTTGGTATCAAGATTTGTTGAGCGCACAAAAGTCAAATGCACACCCAAATTGCGATGTACTGCCGAGCAATCGATGCATATAAAAATGCCATACGTAACGGAAGACCAGGTGGGCGCCTTCGCTGAGCAATCGAAGCAAGCCTATGCGGAAGTGAAGACAAGAAGCAAGCACTTTAGTAAGAGTAACTGACTATTCATACTAATAACTTTGGATTGTAATGGCATATTTCTTGACATATTTCTTAACAACATCAACCTTTATTAAATTGAGTTCATATTTTTCGAATTCATCAATATAATTGTTGACAAACAGCTTTTTAACAGGTGCCATATAGCACAAAATAGTTTTTTTTTTTTCATCACAGTTATCAGCAATGTTGTGTACTCACTTTGTTAGCTGGTTGTGCACGTAGTCGATGAAACACTGCCTCAATATCCTGTTTTGTGGGTCCTGCGCTTGAGTTAGACATTGTGCTTATTTTAATTGCACTTCTATTAAGATTGTTAAAAGCCCTTCCTGCTAATTGGTACTTTACAGCGTTCACTTAAGGGATTTTTGTTTTTGTTACGCCAAGGACACTGCACGTTAACAATAACACTTAATTAATAACTTTATTGTGTTTTTATAGCATAGCTGCTCGTCGTGGCATACGAGTTTTAATATTTTTACAATTTTCTGCTTTGATTAAATTTTGACGTGTTTTTTCGATGAGAAATTGTAAAGAATTTCCAGAATTCCACGTTTGTGACTTTTGTATTTCACTGGAAAGAACTGTCAGTGACAGTGCTGCCAAGTTAGTTAACAAAAATTTAATGAAGAATAAAAAGAAATATGACGAAAACAGAGCGATGTTGCGGGAAATGTTTATAAACAACAATTCAAAAAATATATTTAACAGATTTTTATTAACAATTTATTTTTAAAAAGTCAATCTTAACAGCAGTTTTCTTATATGTATATTGACAACTACAATAGCAGCAAGAATATAACAGAAACTTGACTGAAACGACCACATCAGCTTATCTCCGTTGCGTCTGTTTTACCTCTAGTGTCTGCTTTATTAGGATTGCGCGTCACAACTGCGATACTCTCCTCATCTTGTAAAACTACCAAACGCATAAATGCCAAATTAAGTAAAAGCGCCTGACCCAAGAACTCCCGCTGAAATCGCTCTGCACGTGAAAACATCTCGCGTTGCACTAACGAGAATTGTACATTGCGGCGTAATGATACATTTTGTATATTCTCCTTCGCATTTTGCACTTCATTGTCTTCATCATATAGCAGTTGCGACACATTGTAATGCGTGCGCATAAGCTGTAGTATCGTTTCCTCGGAAGACACGCGCTCGCTACCAACCAACTGACTAAACAGACGTGCTGTTAAAAAGCGACGCAGATAGAAAACATTTGGTCGCGTTTCGTCTGTCCGCTTTTTAGGATCGACTATACTTTCATAACCATTCTTCAGTGCTTCAGCATATCTGCCACGTGCGCATAGCGCATATGCTAGCACAGCCGTTACTTGCGCTTTTTGTACGCTTATATTTTGCTGATCCACGCTACCAGGATTGCTGTTGATTTGTGCCAGTTGCGGATTTTCAAATATATAGCAATCTGCATCTGGTATAAGATGATCTACATATAATAGGCGCTGCACTAGATCACCTAAATGGAGCTTTTTCTCTGTGATATCGTGGTGCTGCCAATGTGTCAGGTCACATGGCGCATTTATACTTTCAGATTCAGGTAACTCCAAACGTGCCCAAGTTATGCTGGATACGCCAATACGTAGAGATACGCAGGAACGTAACTCCGTACGATGTTCGGCATCTATTGCTGGCGTAATGAAGCCAGCGGTACGCCGACGTGCGGAATTTGTGGCTATTGTGTAATAATTTTTGAATTAATTATAATTTATTCAAATGAATGATTTTACTTACCTTTACTTTCATCAACATGTCCCCCAATTACACTTTTGCAAAATTTATCGGCAATCCTCAGTGTAAAACCCTCTATTAGAAGCATGTCTTCTAAACTATTCAACGACCCATTACGTTTCTTCCACGCCACCAATTTGGCTGCGCGCGTTTTAGCTATATCATAACTGAAATAAATATTTAACTTATACTTTGTTATTATGAAAAATGTATTTACTTTATAAGCTCTTCATCTTTGTTCAAAATATTCAATATTTTGTGCTGCTCCTCCGTTGTATAGTTCTGTAGTGGATTTTTGCCGGTTGTTGGTTTGTTGTGCTCGGGAGTTGGTGTTGGCAGTGCATCTATATTGGTGCTGACACATTTTGTAATACTGAATAAATATGATTGGGATTTGCCAACATTTTTTATTGAATATTTAACCAAATTAGACAAACAATATTTAAGCATTTTGTACTATTTTTTGCAGAACATTGGTAGCGAAAGGTGGAGAAATAAGCATGCGAAAATCAGCTGATTGGATGATAGCGAATGACAGAGTTGCAATTATATTAAATTGATAAATTATTTTAAATAGGAAACTGCCTATAAATTATTGCTTATTTTTATAAGTTAACACAGCCTCAGTAGCTTTCCGACAAGTTTTTATTTCCTCTTTTGTTCTCATTTAATTATCAAAAAGTTTTATAAAACATATCTAATAAAATACTAAGACTATTTTCCAAGCTTTCTGCACACCACCCTAAAATTGTGTGATTTCGTAGCACACTGAACACAACCTGAACAGCTGTTTTTTGTTGTTTTCATATTCCTATTCGTATAAAATAAAAAGCACAACAACAAGATCAAAGTCAAATTCAGTTGCTTGAATAAATCGAATGTGAAAAGATAATAAAAGCGGTTAAACTTTAGTTGGTTAGTAAAAGCAAGTAAAAGTTGATTTCAAAACGCCTTGTTGCAACAAAAACAAATATTATGTGCAAATCGAAGTGATAAATTCATATTTATGTGCGAAGAGAGTGATTTGTATTTGATAACTTGAAAAATAATATATGTACATAAAGAAGCGAGATTGGCAAAGGAATCAGAAAAGGAAGATTATTTAGCTCAATGCTGGTGCATCCTTTAAGCGTTGTGGCGTTGTGTGTTTGGTTTATTTTAATTTGACTTAAACTTGTGTAAGAACATACAATATGTAACACATTTATAAACGAGAATTGTGTGAGATGTTCAAATTAAAACATTTCGATTTAAAATTCCAATTCCCATATACAAATCTAATTTGCTTCATGAGAAATTGAATTAATTAATGCTACTTATGTGTTACAGCATGCCTGTGTTTCGTTGTAATCGACTCATTATAAAATCAACCTGAAGTCATAAGAGACAACTTGCTACTTGAGTTGCTGTGATAATTGTCTTATAAACGTAGAAATACAAACGCACGTTTGTTTGAGTGTGTGTATGCTGCGCTGCATTCGCAAAAGAAAGTGAATTGGAAGTGTTTTTAGTGGTGCTTCTTGGCTGAGCACAAATTGTGACGAAAGAAACAGTGAAACAAAGGCTGTTGTGAAAAGCAAAACAAAAATACATAAAATAAAAGTAAAAACAAACGTCAGGGCCGTCTTCCATCGACGCAAAACATACAGGCCTTCGCAGGCGCAGCGCAAATGGCAGGCAGTAGACATATACAACAACAAACCAAACATACATATTAACAAATAAATAAATTTATAATATAAATTTTAAGCGGGGTGTGCGCACAATCGGAGGCTGCGTATGGTGTTGTTTAATTTTTGACAGCACTGCGCTAAATTGAGTGAAATATGAAAATTGACATGTTTTCGTTTTATAAATAAAACCAATTAGATGTCAGCATTTCATATGAAACAGGCGCGGAATTTGAAGAATTCGTACAGACAAATTTTGTTTTCATAAATTTCTTTAACATTTTCTCTTCTCACGCAGTTGAGTTTTTTCAAAAATAAATGCATAATACAATACTCGAATTCGATTAAACATTCCAACATACAAATGCATATTCGTGCATATTCAAAGAATACACTAATTCACAAATAAAAAATGAATGCGACCTTGAACTTTAACGCGATTACATCGAGTAGGCGTCCGCAATGGTCACTGCATCAAAGCAGCAAAAACAACAAAGCCACATACTACGGCTTACCACAAGTTGCCACACACACGACAACAGTGGCGACATCCTCCCGATATAATGCTACCAGCGAAAGTGATAATGAAGAAAGTACGGAGACTGTTTACGAGCGCACTAAAGATTCCTACACTTGTAAGAGTACACCCACACGTGCGCCGGCGAACTTCTACGACGAAGATCGTCTACTACTAGAGAGCGCCTACCAGTCCAGCGTCAACTATAATGAATTTCCACCAAAGTCATTGCATAAAAGTAACAGTTATAGCGGTAGCATACGCCCCAAAACGATTGTGCTCAAACAGAATTATCCAAATGGACGCATTGCTACCAGTCTGACGGACGATGAAATTGTCAGCAGCAGTTATCGTGGCACAGCGTATGCAGCGACCTCACCCAGCCTCGAACTCACCTCCAACACACTCAACAACTATGATAACGATGCAAACGTCGATCTCAGCGATGAGCATGATCTACTTATGCCACAAACCGCTAACGCCTTCGGCGGTGTTGACGGCAATTACAGCAGCGGCGCAAACGGTGCACGTCGCAATACACGCGGTGCCATGAAGACGCGCAACCGCATGTGTTGCAGTCGCAAAATCTTCATTGGTTTCGTGTTGTTGCTCTTCGCAATTGCCGCGTTTTTGTGTTTCGCCTACCTGACGCGCGATTACACCAAACAGTTTCTGCTCTGGATCGAATTGCAAAATCCATGGATTATAGTATCGATACTGTTAGTTTCATTCATGGTGGTCAGCTTTCCGATAATTGTGGGTTACTTTGTGTTGATGCTTACTTCCGGCTACATTTTTGGCGCCATAAAGGGCATACTCATCATTATAGTGGGCGCCAATGTGGGTATAGCCATTGTGCATTGGACTGTACGAAGTTTCCGACATCGCATACCAATTCATAAGTGAGTAATTGAGATTAAAACTATTTTATTTTTATATAGGTAACTTTTTGTTGGTAGACTGTAACGAAAATTAATTAATATCATAAAAATGTTATAAATCCATTTAATCACATTATTTTGTGTTCTTAGGAAACGTTTTTGTTCAATAGTATCATCATCACCTTTAATTTATTCTACGACACTCAATTCTCATGTCATCACGCTATATTTGCGTTATTGTAGTCCATCAAGTATTCCAGTATTTGTTTATTATTTAATTATACACCACTTGAACAAGAAATTTCCGTGACATTCAAAGTCGAGGACGTAGCCATCAATGGCTCTTGGTCATTGTATGAAATATCGAATTGTAATTGAATATTAGAGTAGTACGCAAGGTGACATATGGACATAGAATATTACCATGATGAGTCAACTAATTTGGTCTACGGAGAGAAGATACTACGCTGGAGATAAAAGAAATAAAAAGAAAAATATTCATTTCATATTTGAAAATTTTTTGAATTTTCAAAACCGATATTCCTATGATGATTATTTGAAACCAATTCGTTCCTGATAAAAGACTTAATTGTATTATAATTTTGTTTTTTTTTTTCCAAACTGTTATGCCTCTCATACTATTTTTTCCAATTCACCATGTGAATTTACCGTCAAAGGCATGTTTGTTTATCAAATAGAACATTTGTCATTGTAATACCATAATATTATGATATCTATTACTATATTTGCACACATTTCATGGAAGGTGTTACTAAGCAAATTCGTGTTTAACATGCGTAACACTACCCCCTCCCTTCAACAGTCTCAAAAAAGCTTCGACACAAATGTAGTTCCCCTAGACAATCATTTGTCTACAAAACGTTGTTATTGTTATGTCTGTCTGTCTGTCAATTACGATCAACAAGAAATTGTATGAAATAAATAACGTCTGCTGTAGTGGCAGAGTGGTAGTCGGTAGACAAACTTGGATTTTTTTGTACAGTTATACATATGTGGATATATATCGCTACGCGCTGCGGGTCAAGTGCTTGAATTAAGCGCTGACCCAGTTTCGAATACACTGAGTAATTGTGTAATGCGTTAAATGAAGCTCCTGTTTGAACCGGTGTTAATTTAGATTGTGAGTTCATATAAATATATTTTTTGTTTGAAAATACAAAGAATCTAACTGTTATTCGTCACACCGCTTTCCTTTCCCTTTATTTTTTATCTTTTTGTTCGCACTTTTTTCAAAAAGTATTAAGCCTTTTGCACCTAAACTAGAAAGCGGCATAAAAACAAAATATAATCGATAGGAATTATGCCTCATAAAAATGTTATCATCGCTGGACTTCTGTTTATTGCTTTTTTTTTATGCTACTCTGATGGTTATATTTAGATTTATTGAACCATTTAAATTGTTTTCAATTATAACTTGATAATCCAAAAATCCACTATGTCGTTAGTTTGACTTTTGAATTTAGTTTTAGTTCGGAAAAAACTCAAAACTGAGGTTAGGAGTACCCCTTATGTTAGATAATAATGTAATATAATATTTATTTGAGACTAAAATATTTACAAAAAATCAAAGCACAAGAAACACTTCTAATTCAGTCTATCAATACCTCATATGATCTCTATTTGCTTATCTAAATTGCCAAATTATGTTTAGAACTCCTGATATTTACATTAATTTTGTACACAACAAGTTAATTTTGTTATCTAGAAATACGAGCATTTCGAGTAAAGTAAACAATTGTTATTATCAAGTCATATATCATTATATTGGTGCTAATTTCTCCACCCAAGCAACATTGGGTTTACACAATATCTAATAATATTATCATTTACTGACAGTTTACACACCCTTTCAGTTATAACACAATTTAACTTTTTGTGTTATTTTCTAATTTGCAATCAAATAGCACATATCTTACTTTGTAAATATATATCTTGTATATATATACATCTATATATCTATGAGTGTATCTGGAATCTCATAAAAAGGCACGCGATCAATCATTTATGAACTTAGCACTTGAAATAATGATTTAATCTATATTAAATAATGACACGCCATGAAGAGGATGAACAACGGCAAATGTTTAATTTTAAATTATTAATGAAGTGCCTTGCAGTTGACAATTGGAAGTTGTAGACTTATTGTATGTTTATAGTATAAAGTGAAAGTGTTGTATTGTGCAATAAAGTATACTTGATGTGGATAGAAATTTACTTCTCCATTTTCTTCCACTCAGTTCATAATATCACTTTCCATGAGATTTCATAATTTCGGCTGATTCCATAATCGGAAAAAATTAGTGAAAACTTCTATCATACGTCAGATTGATATAGTAGAACCATTTTAGAAAGTATTTTCTAAATCGACCGCTGAATTCAAAGTAAGCTTTCACTTATAAAAAGCTCTCAATAACCTTTTAGTTGCAAAAGCTTTCATTGAGCTTTCTCTCATAAAAACTTTCACTCACAAAAGCTTTCATTGAGCTTTCACTTACAAAAGCTTTCATTGAGCTTTCACTAACAAAAGCTTTCATTTATATTTCACTTACAAAAGCTTCATTGAGCTTTTACTCACAAAAGCTTTCATTAAGCTTTTATTGAGCTTTCACTCACAAAAACTTTTATTGAGCTTTCACTCACAAAAACTTTTAATGAGCTTTCACTCACAAAAGCTTTTAATTAGATTTCACTTACAAAAGTTTCATTGAGCTTTTACTCACAAAAGCTTTTATTGAGCTTTCACTTACAAAAGCTTGCATTAAGCTTTTACTCACAGAAGCTTTAAATGAGATGTCACTCACAAAAGCTTTCATTTATAAACGCTTTCATTGAGATTTCACTTATGAAAGTTTTTTTAGAAAATATTTACATATTTATCATACAAACATACCTATTTACACATCTTCGAAATTTCGTATATAAGTGACCTCAAAAAGCACAGATTGCCACTGTTTTGAAACCACATAAAACGGGAAACAGGTGAAAAAATGGAAGAAAAATAAACAAATCATGGCAGCTTCCTCTCACCAATGCCTACACGATTTTCACACATTTTCAATTTAATTACATTTTGTTATTTTTATTTAGTTTCTGGATGGTAAACAATTTTTTTTTTCTAAAAAAAAATATTTTGAATTTATTGATTCTATATTTTATCTAAATAATACAACAAAAGTTTTTTCTCTTTTCAGAATAATTAAAAATGAGACTGCTCGTGCTATCTTGCGCGTAATTTCGGGACCAAAAGCATTCAGAGTCGTGCTCTTCACACGCTTAACACCCATTCCATTTGGTTTGCAAAATATGATTTTTGCGGTAAGTCAAGTGTAAGCAAGTACTTATAGTCATCAACATGCACACACCTCCATTTCACCTAAAACCCGCTAAATATTCTTACTTTTTTACTAACAATTGTTCAGCGCACGCATGTGAGTTTAGGGGGTGTGTGGACCAGCCGTTGGCAAATCAAACATCTGTAATTTCCAGCAGAATGCCTATTTTTTGATAATTTCATATTTACAATGTGTATTTGTATGTGTGTTCTTGCGGCTAGCCACAATTAAACATGTGTGCGGCATATAAAATTTAAATATTCATATGTGTGTGTGTATATGTGTTTGTGTGCATTGCTCGTGGTTATAATTCAGTGCTTTTGTTTAATTTATAACAATAATTTTCGATTTTTCTCTGCCGCTGCGAAAAGTTTATATTTAAACTCGAAACATATGCGCTCCATATTCACACATGACATGTGTACATTTGTATTTATGGACAGACAGACAGACATAGATACAGTTGTAGAAATGTACATACAGACATACAAATGATATAAATATCTGTAGATATAGACAACCCTGTGGAGCAAAACACTGGCAATGAAGTGCTGTTTCCATTACTGCCAGTTGGGAAATGGTATCAATACACATTATACTAGGCACAGTGGTGTGGTAATGGAAAAAAATTTAAAATATTTTTGAAAAAAAAAAATTATATAAAAATTATAAAATTTTAGAAAAAAAAAACTATAAAATTTTGAAAAAAATTATAAAAATAAAAAAAAAAATAAAATTTTGAAAAAAAAAATGAAAACAATATTAAAATTTAAATTATATTTTTATAAAATATTTTTTATTTTTATTTTCATATTATGGAAAAATTTTTTTAAATATTTTAAAAAAAAAAAATTGATATAAAAATTATAAAATTTTAGAAAAAAAAATTATAAAATTTTGAAAAAAATTATAAAATTAAAAAAAATAAAATAAAATTTTGAAAAAAAATGAAAAAAAATATTAAAATTTAAATTATATTTTTATAAAATATTTTTTATTTCTATTTTTTTTCATATTATGGAAAAAATTTTTTAAATATTTTTGAAAAAAAATTGATATAAAAATCATAAAATTTTAGAGAAAAAAATTATAAAATTTTGAAAAAAATTATAAAATTAAAAAAAAAATAAAATAAAATTTTGAAAAAAAATGAAAAAAATATTAAAATTTAAATTATATTTTTATAAAATATTTTTTATTTTTATTTTTATTCATATATTTGTTTATTATTTTAATATATTTTATATTACTTTTTTTATAATTATAATAATAATAAAATAAAATTCGAAGAAATTGTTTTTTTTTGCAATTTTTAGCATTTTTGAACCACTGTGCCTATAATATATGTATATAAATTTTCAATATCAATTGTCTTCATATGTCTCGCTCTTATCAGTAGTAGTTTCACACTGATTGTAGAAAATCAACAGTTTAATAATGAAAATAAAACTGACTGTCCAAGTCTATAAAAAATATTTTTAGAAGACGGAAAATAAAGAATGCTCTAACAACTGCTGCGCGCATATTTTCTCGAAGTTAATAAAAAACACAAAAAAAATTTTGATTCTTTAAAAAGCAATATAAATTTCTTGTTGAAGGCTATAATATATGTACATATGTATGTATGTATATTTTGTTGGTATATTCCACTTCATACCCCACATTTCTAGAAAAACAATTTTTGATATAAATAAATTTGTATAGCAATTTCTTTCAATTAATACATATTGGCCCGTTTTATTGCGGTGTTTATTTAAAATTTATTTTGCATATCAATTGCTAATTGTTTATAGCATATATGTATGTACATACATATAGATATGTATATAATGAGTGAATATACCTACAGCCACCGACGTCATTCATTATTTCTTCATGCATTTACCTACAGATATACATTTAAATACACAAGCATTGTTTATAAACAATAAATTTCCGTGTGGTTGCAGCAATGTTCTTAGATTTCTTCTCCAACGACAGTGAATTGACTTTTATTGTAGCGCTGTCATACAATTTTGCAATAATATATAGAGAAGCTATATTCTATTCAGAGGCGTAAAATATTAATTTATGTATGCGAGACAAATTAAAATGCAGTTTCAGGCTCAGTTTGGAGAATAAATAAAAAGTTTTTAAGTTTTTAAAACTAAATAGAGTCCAAAAATCACAGAAAATAACATTTTAAGTAAATATTGAGATTAAACGCAAAATTGTCGGTGAAGCTAGGTTTTCGGTTGGCTTATTTAAAAAAAGAGGTTTTCAAGTAATTCTTACTATCTATCAAAATTGTAATATTTTCAAACACATGAAATATTAAAAAAATTTAAAACATATAAAGAATGTTTAAAAAAAATCTAGAGTAATAAAATAATTGTTAAAAAATATCAAAAAAAAAAATAAATAAATTTTGCTAAAAAATTTCAAATGTTTTTTTTTTAATTTTCGATAATTTTAACATAAAAATTTTAAATTAAAAATAATTTAAAATAATTGTTAAAAATATCGAAAAATAAATAAATTTTGCTGAAAAAAATTTCTAATAATTTTTTTTTTAAATTTTCGAAAATTTTAAATATTTAAATATGCACATATTTTAAATTTTAAATAACTAAAAAAAATTTAAATAAAATAAAAAATATAAAATAAATAAATATAAAAAATTTAAAATATCGAAAAAATTAATAAATTTTGCAAAAAAGAATTCAATTTTTTTTAAATTTTCGAAATTTTTAACATAATCTTATTTTATAGCAAAAACGTTAAACTGTTTTGTAGAAAAATTATAAAAAGCTCTCAATGAGCTTTCACTTGCAAAAGCTTTCATTGAGCTTTCTCTCATAAAAGCTTTCATTGAGCTTTCTCTCATAAAAGCTTTCATTTATACACTTACAAATGTTTCATTGAGCTTTTACTCACAGACGCTTTCAATGAGATGTCGCGCAATGATATCTTGCAAATTCAGCGAGTTATGGTCCCCTAAAAACTAAAAAAAAATTTCGAAAAATTTTAAATTTTTAAGAAATATTTTACAAGAAAACAAGCACTAAAGCGCAGATTATTTAATTTTAAAAACGTTAAGCTTTATTTTACTGAAAAAAATTATAAAAATATTTGCAAAATTTACGAAGTTATAGACTATTTTAGCAGAGAGATAGGTTAGTTTGCAGAAATGTTTTCACCTCTTTAGAGTTTACATGAATCACTTAACTAATCATGGCGCTTTATACCGTTATAACAACAACAAAAATATGAATATTCTAAAAAATCGTTTGAAAAACTGTGAAATCGTGTAAAATTGAAGTGATTTCATTTTCATATGAACGTGCTGGCATGAGTACTTTGAAACTTGGCAGGCAACAATTTAACCCATATTTAAGAGTTATGACAAGTTATATGTGGGTTCGTACCTATGTATTAGTTCTAAAACAAAATCAATTACCGTTCGAAGTTTGACGCATATATTTACAATTAGCAAAGAGACCTCCTCCATAATAGTCTAATTGCCAGGTACATATGGATGTACTCGAATATGATGATTTTTTATATAAATACACATACATTTGTACATATGTATGTATGTATTTGTATGCCGTAACACATGTCACATAAGTTCGACCGTTCGACTAATGATTACTACATTATAACGTAATTACCGCATTTACTGCAATTAAATTATAGTTAGATATGCAAACAGCTAGTAATCACAAATTATTATCCTATAATCCCACACAAACGCACACACACTTTCACATACATGTACACACACACTCAATATGCGATTGAAATTTATGAAACTCGTTTAACTTTATTGGAAATCTGGATTGTTGCTATGCCTAAACGCGTTCAAATTGCAAAGAAACTCAATTTGTGCTGTATAAGTAAATAACAAATAAGGGGAGTCGAGTGGGGTGCGTTGTTTGCATTATCGCTGACTTACTTAATAGCTCTACTTGCAATTTACGCTCCGTTGATTACTCAAGAAAATTTTTCCGCAGGAAAAACAAGCTTTTACTGCTTGGCAATTTAAGGCCACTAAATAATTGCGCGCTTTTATTTATTTATTTATGTAGATATGTATGTTTGTCTGTATTGTAGTAATTTCATTACGAATGCGCCGATAAAAACTTAAAAAATCGATATTTAATTTATTTTTGGCCACGAGCAAGGAATTCATTTCACTTATCGTGTGTTGTAAAGGGAAAAGGTTATGATTTTATTGCCAAGTTGCAAACGTGTGTTGCCAGCAACGTGCAATACATATTTCTATTAATTGTGGTATGTAGAGTTCATTAAGATTTTATGGCTATTTGAAAATGTTTCAAATGACTTTTTTACAATAATAATTTGTTGTAAAGGCAAAAACAATTTATTTAAATGGAAATAATTAGTTTCTGTTTTCATTTTGCTTTATGAAAAATTATTATTTTCATTTAAATTTTTTTGAAACATATTTTTTTATAATATTTTATTTTTTTATTTTTTTATATTATTGTTTTATATTATTACAATTTTCAATCGGTTTGCATTCGTTATTGAATTATTTTATCGAACAATACTTTTCGGTTGCTTTTTAGTATTTTATACTACATTTTGTTAAGTTTTTAATTTTTTTATAAAAAATTATTTTAAAAAAATTTCTTTAAACATATTTTTTTATAAACATTTATTTTTTATATAATTTCTTTTGTGTTATTACAATTTTAATAATATTATTGATTATTTTTTTTTTTAATTTTGTCAATTTTTTTTAATTTGAAATCATTTTTTTATTTAAATATTTGTAATTTATTTTTTTTATTAAAAAAAAATTTTTCTTAAAATATATTTTATTTAATGTTTATTTATTTTTTATATAATATCATTTGTATTATTACAATTTCAATAATATTATTTATTATTATTATTTTTTATATAAAATCATTTTTTCATTTAAAGTTTTGAATTAATTTTTTTTTATCAAAAAATAATTTTCTTAAAATATATTTTTATAAACATATATTTTTTTAATTTTTTTCTTGTATTACAATTATCATTATTTATTGTTTCATTATAATTTTTTATTTGTTTATTATTCTTTAAAAGCTTTTCTGATTTTTTTTACATTTTCCATACAAGTATGTCTCGTCTGTGTATGACAAACAAACAAAAAATAATTACAATTCTTTATACAGTCGTAAACAACATTTGCATACTAATTTTCGGTGACGAACAATTTAGGTAGCATGTATGTATGTATGTATATTTGTCTCCCGCGTGTGTGCTTTTTGCAATTGTCACTTATTTTTGTTGTGATTGATTTATCGGCAGGCCGTTTGTGTTTCATGTTCATTATGTACCCGGCTTTGATAACAAATTTCAATTCATACTTGCTACCAAACACCAACCAACCGCTTAGAGATGGTATCTTGTCGACTGATTAAAAAATATACAAAATATTCCCTACATTTAGGTCAGTACAATAAACCCAAGTGTCTATCATACGGCCTCACTCATAGGTCTGCTGCCGGCGCAAGTCATCAATGCCTATTTGGGCTCAACGTTGAGATCAATGCAGGAGGTGCTGAGCAATCATGGAACGGCGGTGACGGGATACATTAGTTTTGGTTTAGAGGTAAGGAGTTTTAAATTTTTTATTTTTTAAATTATTCTAAAATAAATTATTTATAATTTTAGTATTATAGCTTGGGTTGCACTAAACACGTTTTGAACAATCAATGACCGATCGGAAATCTAAATTCACTGCTAAAATAAAGACATTAGCATTTTAATTACTACACTACCTACTCATATATAATGTGGCCGTGTACGCGAACTGTTCTCACACTTCATTATTTAGCATTTGTGCAAATATTCAACACTTCTGGCATATACAATTTAACCAAAAAAAATATAAAATGTAAATTCCATTGAATATCTGCTGTTAATGTCACTGTTTTTAGACACAATTCTTGAAATTGTAAATTCAAACCGCAAAAATCAAGCATACACATATATTTATATATAAATTTGCCATAATAAGATGTATGTATTGCACTCTTTAGCATGTACAACCGCAGTCGGTACGCACAACATGTATTTTGTTTAAAAAACAAATCCATTTGAAGCAGCTGGCTCAACATTGTTTACAATATTTTTTTAAACAAACAATTTGGCGCAATGCTAAGTATTTATATATATATATTTATTTGCACACACAAGCAAAGTAATAAATCCAAGTCTTTAATGCCTCTTTATCTGGCAGACGCTTGCCAATTACACTTTGTAAAGACAATTTGTCGAAATCGTGCAAGTGCAGTGCCCCTTAAATACAGTAAATGTATAAGATTTATGAATTTTCTTAACGAACGTTGAAATTCATATATATTTTTTATAAATTTTCTTTTTAAAATAATTTTTCCTAGTACAATTCTTACGTTGTATTTATTAATGTAAACAAAACAATTTGAGAGCAACTCAGTGCAAGCCAAACTGTTTTACTTGATGTGCATTGGCTGCGCCTGCAACTATGCTATTCAAACTGCTGTGGCGAAACTGCCACTGAAATAAAATAGAAACGTAAACAAATGGAATATTAGGAAAGAATTAAAAAAATTTATTTTTATATAAAAGAAATTAACAAATTAAATTTTTTTAAGAAAATTTGATCAATTCAGTTTTGTTTTATATATTTATGCGTGATATTTACCCAACAACTACTATTAAAGCCATCAATGAAGCAACTAATGCAACTCCTATCCACTCTCAGGTCATTTGCGGTGTGGCGCTCATGGTTTGGGTAATACAAAAGGCGCGTAAGGAGTTGGCTCAAACTCTACTCTCCGAAACCAGCAACGATGGCAAACGTGTTGAAATCGATGTGTGATTCTTGTACACTTGCAAGCACAAACCGCGTACATCTCCTAGTGAAGGCGTCGAGCAGTACTCACATGCAATAGTGAATAAACTTGAAATGCTCAAATAAAGCTCGAAAACCAAAATGGTTGGCTATTGCCAGCTTGTGGGTATGACTATTACATACTTCCAGAAAACGTTTGTTGAAAACGTTAAACGCTCACTATTATATGCATACATACAAATGAAAGACTATTTTATAGAAAAAAAAAATTGCTCTCTTGTGTTTCAAAATGAATGTATAATTTTCGTTTTTAGTTCGTGAAAACATTCTTATAAAAAATTGTTATATTGTATAAAAACGATAATTAGAAATAAACAAATAAATATATATATACATATATATTTTGTATATTTAAAAGTAAAGCCAAATTAATGTAGCGCGTAATATTATAAAAAAAATTTTAGATAAGGCAACTTGGTTTTGCATATTTATTTTTGCATTAAAGACAAGTATTAGCGTAATTATTATATTTATATTTAAATATTTATATATTTTGTTCTGTATAAATATGCTGCAAAACTTCTACATTGATTGTCATTTTTACAATCAATTTCGTATTTAAAAAGTATAATTAGCATTTAAATAAATTTTCTATTTCGTATACATATTGTAATACTATTTTTGTATGTGAAAAACTATCGCACTCGCTTCTAAGCTAGCTCTAAAGTACAGTCTGAGTTTATAAAAAAAAAAAGTTTATGAAAAAAAACAAAGAAACTGTGCCTATTACTTATGATAAACAGTAAAATATATAATTTTCGCATTTTCTTGTATTTCAAAAAACAGTTAAAAATACTATTTTCTGTAATTGCTTGTAATTGCATTTTTGTTCTAATTTATTTAACTGTTTTCTTAGCTGCCAAAATTTAAACGTGATCATAATTTCAGCTGCATATCAACCTACATATGTATCTGTACTATATGTGTAAATATGTAAGATGAATAGTTAAAAATTAACATTTATATATGGAAAGTGTTTAGTCATGGTCGAAGCTGTTGTTAGATTTATAAAGCAATTTTGTAATGGTATTTACAGTTATTCGAATGTAACGGTTTTATATGCTAAGTTGTAGAATTGTTAGAAATAAATGTGAAATCTTGTCAGCCTAATAAACGTATGTATTTCTTTAACAACAACTAGAATTTCGAAACTGCATATTTATTTATTTTTAAATTTCGAAAATTTGTATGAGATCATACTACATTTTTGAATTATTTTTGTTTTATTTAATTTTCGAGAAAATAAGCTTTTCTAAATATATTTCGAAATATTTTCGAATATATTTTCGAAACTTTATATTTATTTATTTTTAAATTTCGAAAATGTTTGAGAAAATCAAACTTCATTTATTAATATTTTTAATTTAAATTTTCGTGAAAATAACCTTTTCTAAATATATTTCGAAATATTTTCGAAACTTTATATATATTAATTTTTATATTTCGAAAATTTCTGAGAAAATCAAACTTAATTTTTTAATATTTTTTTTTTTAAATTTCGAGCAAAATAACTTTTTCTAAATATATTTGGAAATATTTTTGAATATATTTTCGAAACTTTATATATATGTTTTTTTTTATATTTAAAAAATTTCTAAGAAAATCAAACTTCATTTAGTAACATTTTTAATTTTCGAGAAAATAACCTTTCTAAATATATTTCGAAATATTTTCGAATATATTTTTGAAATTTTTTATTTATTTATTTCTTAAATTTTGAGAAAATCATACTACAATTTTGACAAATTTTTTTTTTAATTTTCGAGCAAAATAAGCTTTTCTAAATATATTTTGAATATATTTTGGAAACTTTATATATATTTATTTTTATATTTCGAAAATTTCTGAGAAAATCAAACTTCATTTATTAATATTTTTAATTTTGATTTCGTGAAAATAACCTTTTCTAAATATATTTCGAATATATTTTTTTGAATTTCGAAAATTTCTGAGATAATTTTTGAATTATTTTTTTTTAATTTCGAGCAAAATAACCTTTTCTAAATTCGTTTAGATCATAAAATATATGTTCGTATAAATATTTAAATGCTATGGCAACTCTGTTGCTTTTCAATAACATAAATTCGTATACATTTTTATTTAAAATAAAAATATAAAAATATAGAAATAATTTTTATAAACAAAAATAATTATAATAATTAATTATATTTTATTTTGTAAAACAAAAAAAAATAATTTGTAAAAAAAAAATATTTAAAAAAAAAAATTATTTTGCAAAAAAAAATATTCTGTCTACATTTTCATAAAATGTTACCGATTATTCGAATTGTGCTTTTTGAAATATTTTCTAATCTCACAGCAAATACATTTTTACCAACTTATGTACATACAAACATGTCTGTACATGTTAACCCATCTTGTAAATCATTTTCTGGAGTGTCACACTCCTGCTCCACATATTTGTTTGACTTCGCAATCGTCGCGCTGGCTGTCTATAGCATTAAATTTCATTTCAGTAACTTCTCATATACTTTTCAGACATTTCTACGCCAATTGCGTAGTCTTTTCTCCAGATGCTGTGCGCATACAGTCTCGATGACACTCAATGCCAAGTCGGCATCGTTGTAGCTGATGCAGAGTGGTGGACAAATGCTGAGCACCTAAGGGATTGCAGAAGAAAAATGTTGATATATTTGTTAGGCGATTGATATTATTAGAATTAGAAAAAATAGATTAAAAAATTAAATAAAAAACATTTCATGCATAAAAATATTTTGTTGGTTTCTCATCATGAAAGGAAAGGATTGTGTGCATGTATGTTTGTTGATAAAAAGTAAGGTTATAAAAAATATTTTTACACATTTATGGTTTTTTTTATATTTAATGCTATAAGCTATAAAAATAATAATATTTAATTATTAATTAATTTAATTATATTTTTATTTTTTTTTATAAATAATGTTTTTATTATTATTTGTTTTTTTTTATTTAAAAAAAAAAAATTTTATTAATTTATTTTAATTAAAAAAAATGTTGTTAATTATTAAAAATTAAAATATATATATTTTAATTATTTAGAATAAAAATGTAAATTCTTTTTTTTTTGTAATTATAAAAAATTTAACATTTTTTTTTTGTAATTCATTTTTATATTTAATCATAATTTTTCCATTAATGTCATATATTTCTTGATTTGTTGCAGCTACTAGCTCCTAAATTCAAAACATCAAGACATTATTACTTGGATTCAAATATTTTTTGCATTACTTTTTATAAATAATATACCAAAACCACATCTTTATAAAGCTCCAAAGCCTCATTGAGTGCCCCCTATTAAGGTAAGTACCTTCAGTATATCTATAAATTATATAATTAAAACTGTCGTATAGCCAATTACATATTTATGTTCCTTTATTTAATATTTCCACTTTAATAATGAATCACCAATTATCAAATATTGCATAATAAATCTATATAAAAATTACTAAAATCGTTACAATGTCGGTTAACTAAATAAAAAATATATAAAAAGTCTAAATGCATGACAAAAATACAGTTATTTCAGTGTAAAAAAGAATTACATAACAATATTTAGTCTTTAGAGTTGCCATATAGTAAAAATCTAAAGCTTATGTGTCATATATAAAGCTGACTAAAAAAGTTGCCTCTTCGGACAACAACAAACAACCGCAAAGTTTACATTTAAGAGGTAATTGAAGGCAGAAAATGGAACTTGAACCGTACTGACTAATATTTTAAGCGTAAGCGAAAAAAAGGCTTAACTAACAACTACAAAAAAATAGTTTAAAAGAGAATCGTTGGTTTAAGTAAACTCTTCAAAATAAATGCAATCCTTCTAAGCTTTCCAGTCATCTTCTACAGTTTTTTGTTCGCCGCCGCAGTTATAGCGTTTGCCAAAGTGTCCACGGCGAATTTGACATCCGTTTTCGTAATGCACATGGGCGGTTTAATGCGGAAAACCTGCAAGAGAGAAAGGAAAGAGAGAGAAAGAGAGATGTGTTGGGATAGAGTAGGGGTGTGGTTTAGTATGAGCGAGAATGTTTGTTAAACTCAGGCAAAATTATTAATAGTATTTTGAAAGTCAAGGCGACAAAGTTTTGTTCATATATATACAGAAATAAACAACAACAATTGTCGAAAACATATTTAATACATAGAAAATATGCCCAAAATATTATTTATAAACAAATTTCTCTACTCACATTGCCATTGAGACCGCCACGACCAAAGAGCACACCCATATCCTTGCAGGTCTCCCAGATTTCCAACACATGCGGCGCGCTAAGTGGCGCTCTTGTCGCACGATCGGATACCAACTCAACGCCGATCATCAAACCTTTGCCGCGCACATCGCCGATGATCTCGAAACGTTCACGCAACTCCGACAAGCTCTTGAGAAAGTACGAGCCCACTTCCAGTGAGTTCTTCTGTAGTTTCTCCTCCTCGATAACATCCAAGACAGAAATACCAACAGCGCTGGCCATCGGATTGCCGCCGTAGGTATTGAAGTGCAGCGCTTGTCCCAGCGATGCAGCAATCTTGGGTGTGGTCACCACAGCGGCGAGCGGGAAGCCATTGCCGATACCTTTGTGGGAGTTAATAACAGTTATATTATGTGTTCTTTAGTCAAACATGTAACCGAACTCACCCTTCGCCATCGTGACAATGTCCGGTATAAAGTCATGGCCCTCAAATCCCCAGAAGTGATCGCCGGTACGTCCAAAACCGGTTTGTACCTCATCTGCGATGAACACACCACCATTGGCGCGTACCAATTCCGCCGCCTTTTTAATATAACCTTTCGGATATTGCACTGTACCGCCCACACCCTGTATGGACTCGGCAAACATAGCGGCGACACGTCCGCGCGGCAATGAGTACTTGAAAACTTCCTCCAATTGCTCGTAGTACCGCGCGCCGGCCTGGCAGCCGCTCTCCTGCGTACACTCGCACTTACGATCCGTTTGTATGGGCGAATCACGACATGCGGCGCCGCCCCAGAGTCCCAAATACGGATCGGGGTTCATAACATGCTGTATGCCATTATTGACGCCAGGCAGTGGGAAGCGCCAAGTCGAGAGCGCCGTCAGACCCATGGTGTACGGTGACATGCCGTGATAGGCATTGCGGAATGTGATGATATCCTGATTGCCGGTGTGCATGCGCGCCATAAGCATGGCGAGATCGTTGGCCTCCGAGCCGGAGTTCACAAAGCACACCGCTTTAAGATCGCCGGGGAACTTGGCGGCCAAACGTTCGGCGTACTCGTGTATCTTCGGATGCAAATAAATGTTCGTTGTATGCCAGAGTGTGTTGATCTGTTGCTCCAGCGCGCGATTCACTTTGCTGTTTGAAAGAACATATTTATCTTCACAGAATATAAGGTTAAACTCAATTGTTACTTACGGATGACAATGACCCACGGAAACTGTCACAATACCGCCAAACATATCCAAGTAACGACGACCCTCATGATCGAACAGCCACTGCATGCGGCCGCTGTGTATCAAGAGCGGTTTCTTGAAATGTGGCACAATGTTCGGTGTAATATGCTTCTGTCGTATCTCCAGCACCTTTTCGTAACTTGGTCCCGCATATTGTGGTGCTTGGTAGTCGCATTCGGGTATTTCGGTTTGTATTTCCGGCATCACAGCTGGTGAGGCCTTCGAGTGTAGTGTTGTGGTGGTACGTTGTTGTAGACCATGGCGCATCAAGCGGGCCGTTTGGACTGAAACATGAGTATAGTGATTAGTTCAGGTTATGTTACTACAAAAGAGATAAAAGTGATGAGGAAATATAGACGTGATGCTTCAGTTGCTCTAAGGCCACTTAAGACATGCAGAGTCCTCCTTTTTCCGGACAATATAGGAATAGATAGTATGGAAAGCTCGGTCAAATACCAAATAGGGAAAAATCCGGTAGCATTTATACTTCTAGATTGCGAACGATCGTTTTTAAGTTGAGGGTCTTCAACGTTGCCGATCCTCAGTTAATAGGCTGCAGAATTATATGGTAGCTGGCTCTTATATAGGTGGTATTATCAGCTCGACTGTTAGATTGTCAACTAGGAATTCAATATTCCATTGATTAACTATCAATTACAACCAATAAAAGGCATCTGTGATAATCACGTGTTAGACGCCGTTGTTTATAAACATTTTCCGCAACTTTGCGCGACATTTTTTGCTCTTTCTTCGTGATCACAGTGCATTAACAACGCCTACTAGCTGATTAGTGGTACATTGAATTACAAATTTTTATTTTGCATATTGTGCAAAAAAACAACAACAAAAAACCGACATATTAACACGTTCAATTATACACATCGTAATCGTGGCAAGTTAAGTCTGAATCAACTATGTACTATATGCATAAACTGCGCCACAACGGCATTGTACGATCACGTTCAGGGACATTTCAGTGTATTAATCCACTTCTATATGGGAATAGAATACGAAAGAGAATTAGAAAGTTGGGTGGGAGTGCATACGTTTGCATTAATTAGGGGGTGCAGGGAGGAAAAGCTTATAATTGCAGCTTTAACTAGTAGAAAGGTGTTTTGAAAGCTGATTGTTTAACTTTTTGAGTAAAATAAATATAATTTTATAAAAAATTAACGGTTTCCAGAGAACGGAAGGTATTCGAGTTGTGTTCAAAAAATAACGGGAATTTTTGTGTTTTGAAAAAATATTTATTCATGCGTCTACTAATATTTTTGTCTCAAAATAGTCCCCATTCGATTTTATGATCTTATGCTAGTGCTTAGCAAACGTCGAAACACTTCAAACTCGTTCTTTGGGATTGCCTTTGGTTCTTTCAATGATTTTTAGTATGGCACTTTTTGGTTCTCTTTTTTTTGGAAGTAGAAAAAAGTCACACCGAGTAATTTCTGGCGAATATGGAGGCTGGGGCATCGTTACAGTTTCGTTTTTGGCCAAGAATTCTCGAACAAGCAATCTGAAGTGTGAGGTTTTAAGAAATGAAAATCGCCAAGCTTATAAAACAGCTCTAAGCTTAGCAGCTTTTTTCGGACCTCAGTCGATATCAATATTAAAAAAAATGTGAAATTGGACTCTCTAAATTCGAAAAAAATTAAAATTCCCGTTATTTTTTGAACACATCACGTATTCCGAATTATAAATACAGTTGAACTACTCTTACACGAAACACCATAATCCACAAAAACACTTCAAGTTAGAGAGACTTCCGAGTGACGGCAGGTAATTTGTAAAACATTTGACTTCTATTGCCAATTCAAGAGTTTGAGTTAGGGAGAATTTCGAGTTTTAAAAGTTCGAGTTATGTAAGTTCAACTGTATAGCTAGACCTACCTTGAAGTATATGCAACATTTTCATTAAAATTATCAAATACGCAATGCTTGACAAGCATTGTCAATAACAGATATCTTATCTGACGTTTAACTGTCACTTTAGCATATTGATACTGTCAAATATTGACAGCTGTCATCTTTCTTCATTATAAAATTAAATTAAAAAAATAAAATCGATTTTGTATTCACACCCTATATAAAAAATGAGCCAAGGGACAGTAAAATATATGAAAGAGCATTCCTAGACTGTTTCTGACCTCTGACCTCTTGTCAGCTCAATTTGCATATTCTACAAGTTTGTATTAAAAAAGAATATGTAATTTAAAAAAGCATTCGCACCGGGTGCAAAAGAAAGTACAGCTATGATCACGTGTACCTACATACGTACCGCAGCCGGTAATGCAAATGTGCAGCCGTTACTATTTAATCGCATGACTTATTATCAAAATCGTTGCAATTTCACATTTTTATTTGATTACTTTTCATACATATTCATGCATATATACATAATTATTATTTAGTGTGAAAACTGATAAGACAAAGACAAACGCTTTCAACAGCCAAGTTCAAGTCGCAATGACGTTGTTTGGCGAACTCTGATCTTTAAACTAGATTGCTCTAATAAATTGCCGTGGTCATAAAAGTTTGACGAATAGAAGACAAATGGAGATAAGGAACATAATAAATTTTTTTTATTAAAATAATAATAAAATAAAAAAAAATTGTAATCTATGCTAGTAATTGCTTGCGCTCTTATTTAAAGGGTGATTTTTTAAGAGCTTGATAACTTTTTAAAAAAAAAAACGCATAAAATTTGCAAAATCTCATCGGTTCTTTATTTGAAACGTTAGATTGGTTCATGACATTTACTTTTTGAAGATAATTTCATTTAAATGTTGACCGCGGCTGCGTCTTAGGTGGTCCATTCGGAAAGTCCAATTTTGGGCAACTTTTTCAAGCATTTCGGCCGGAATAGCCCGAATTTCTTCGGAAATGTTGTCTTCCAAAGCTGGAATAGTTGCTGGCTTATTTCTGTAGACTTTAGACTTGACGTAGCCCCACAAAAAATAGTCTAAAGGCGTTAAATCGCATGATCTTGGTGGCCAACTTACGGGTCCATTTCTTGAGATGAATTGTTCTCCGAAGTTTTCCCTCAAAATGGCCATAGAATCGCGAGCTGTGTGGCATGTAGCGCCATCTTGTTGAAACCACATGTCAACCAAGTTCAGTTCTTCCATTTTTGGCAACAAAAAGTTTGTTAGCATCGAACGATAGCGATCGCCATTCACCGTAACGTTGCGTCCAACAGCATCTTTGAAAAATACGGTCCAATGATTCCACCAGCGTACAAACCACACCAAACAGTGCATTTTTCGGGATGCATGGGCAGTTCTTGAACGGCTTCTGGTTGCTCTTCACCCCAAATGCGGCAATTTTGCTTATTTACGTAGCCATTCAACCAGAAATGAGCCTCATCGCTGAACAAAATTTGTCGATAAAAACATTTCGAACCGAACACTGATTTTGGTAATAAAATTCAATGATTTGCAAGCGTTGCTCGTTAGTAAGTCTATTCATGATGAAATGTCAAAGCATACTGAGCATCTTTCTCTTTGACACCATGTCTGAAATCCCACGTGATCTGTCAAATACTAATGCATGAAAATCCTAACCTCAAAAAAATCACCCGTTATATGCCGTAAACTGTATGTATGCTTATCTCATTACCTCTACACTGGCTTTAAGGGTATAAATCATAGTCCAAAACTCACAAATTAACTACGATTTAATTATTTTGTAGCATTAATTTTTATCTTATCGGCTGCGAAGCGTGTGTATACCTAGGCTATTGTGATTATTATTAAGCTACTGTCAAATAACGTAAATACTGGACCCCAACGAAGTTGATAAGAAATGTGATACATCTACAATGGTTGTCAGATGAGCTATGGATTAGGTAAAAATACTGATATTTGTAATTTTCTAAACTCAAAAGTGAAAATTGACAAACAACTTTTCATAAAAAATATTAATAAAAAAAAATTTATAAAATTTCATAAAAAAAAATTTTTTAAAAATTTCACAAAAAAAATTTTCATAATAATATATAATATATTTTTTTATAATATATATATATTTATAATATAATATATTTTTTATAAAAATTTTTTTATGTGAGAAAAACAAAAATTGTATGTGAGAAAATTTTTTATGTAAAAAAGCAATCAAATTTTATTCTGATGAAAATTTTAATGAAAAAATTAATATTCAATCAGAATTTTTTTTTATTAAAATTAATTTAAAAAAATTTCATGTGAGAGAAAAAAAAATATTTTTTTTTATGCAAGAAAATTTTTTTATGTAAAAAAATTAATTAAATTTCTCTCTCTGATGAAAATTTTATTAAAAATTAATATTCAATCATTTACAATTTTCCAAAAACCTTTGACTTTATTCCTTCGTATCACATAACCTTAAATTTTAATTTTTTCGGTAAGCATATTTTCAAAACTTTTAAAATCCTCAATACTTTTAATAAATTAATTTCGAAATATTTTTTTTAAATATTTTTCGTAAATAAAATGTTTAAAAAACAATAATTTTTCATTAAAAACATAAAATCCCAAAATCTTCAGCATCCATTGTAGCGCACCACAATCAACAATTGATGGCACTCATATCAACAGAAACCAAAAAAAAAAAAACATAAAAATAAATAAATTGCCACTTGTGCGCATATGTTCACACTTGTAAGACTTGTGCGCCTGTACCAAGTTTTTTATTGTTGTTGTTTTTGTTATTATTATTATCCACAACTGTATGTGTGCTGATGATAAGAAATTTTACCGGTTGCTGTTGTTGTTGTTGTTGTTGCGTTGGCATATTTTTCTAGTTATTTATAGAGCGGACCAGCTCTAGCGTCTAAACTACGCAATTGTTGATATTAGATTGTGTGGCCGGTTCTTGTTGCTGTTGTTGTTATTGTTGTTTCTTTGTTTGTTTGTGTATTAAGATTATAACTGCTCGCAGATAATACAGACAATTTGCATAATTACAATTAATAATTAATTACGCTGTGCATCACAGTTTTGGAATTAAATTTAATAGAAATATTTTTTTTAATAGTCCTGATTTATTTTTCAATATTTATTTTTTTAAGAAAAATATTTTTAATTTTTTTTTGCAATATTTATTATAAAAAAAAAATAGAGATATAAAAAATTATTTAATTTTTTTAAGGACAATAATCATTTTTAATATACTTTTTTTTATTTTTAAAGCAAAAAAAATTTATTCGAAAAATTTGAGTTTTTTATAATTAAAAGGTCATACAAATGTTGAAACTCTGCATAATTTATGCATGCAGTTAATATTTAATATTTTATTTTGTTATATCTGCATATACATACATATATTTTGATTAAATCATTATTTTTATTTTTTTTTTTTAATTTTGGTTAGAGATATTAAAAATAATTAACAAAAAATTTTATTTATTATTTAAAAATCACAAAAGTTGTTTATGATAGTTTTTTTTATGATGCCATATACTTATAAATTTTAGTTATTTTGTGAAAAAAAATATATTACAGATCATTTTATATTTTACTTTATTTTAATTATATATTTTCAATAAATTATTGTTTTTTTATATTTTTTTAGAAATATTAAATATTATAATATTAACAAAACAGGTATTATATAAATTAAAAATATCTAATATTATTGATTATCGTTTTTAATGAATTTATTATTTATTTATTATGCCAAATGTATTGTAAAAAAATATTACAAATTCACTTTAAATTTTATTTATACTATTTATATACTTTTATTAAATTTTTATCTTTATTTTTTTATTTTTTATACTTTGTTTCGAGATTTTAAATATTATTAATTAAAAATGTATTAAAAAATAAAATTAAAAATACATTAAAAACTTCTAAAATTGTTTATGATAGTTTTAAATATATTTTTTATTATTTTATATTGCCATATGTTTGTAATTTTGAGTTTTTTTGTAAAAAAAAATATGTATGTCACCATTTTATATTTCATTTGGCGACTTAAATATTATATGAGAACACCTTTCTTACAATTTTTATTACTTTTGTAAACATTTTAGAGCACTTTATTAAAAAAAAAAATATTTTAACATGGATTATAATTGATATTCATAATATCTATCTTTTAGAAAAATATATATTTTTTATAATTTTATTATTAAAATATTTAAATTTTTTTTTAATTTAACGCACGAATTGAATATTTCGAAAACATAATGCATTACGAATTATTATTATTTTTAATATTTAATTTTTTTTAGCATTTTATTTATATTTTTTATTTTATTTTTAGATTTTATTATTATTATTTTTTATATTTAGAATTTTATTTTTTTATTTTATTTATAGTTTTTATTATTGCTTTATTTTATTTTTAATAATTATAATTTCTTTTAGTATTTTATTTATATTTTTTTATTTTATTTTTAGATTCTGTTATTATTATTATTATTATTATTTTTTATTTTTATAATTCGATTTTTATTTTTCTTTTATATTTATAGTTTTTATTATTGGTATTATTAATTTATTTTTAATAATTATAATTTTTTTTAGTATTTTATTTATATTTTTTATTTTATTTTTAGATTCTAGTATTATTATTATTTTTTTTTTATTTTTATAATTCGATTTATATTTTTTATTTTATTTTTAGATTTTATTATTATTATTTTTTATATTTAGAATTTTATTTTTTTATTTTATTTATTGTTTTTATTATTAGTATTATTATTTTATTTTTAATAATTATAATTTTTTTTACAATTTTATTTCTATTTTTTTATTTTATTTTTAGATTTTATTATCATTATTATTATTTTATTATTTTGTATATTTAAAATTTTATTTATATTTTTTTGTTATTTCTAGTTTTTTTATGAACCCAACGAACTTTTCGACAAAATTTTAGAGCACTTCATTAAAAAAAATATTTAAAAATCAATTATTATTGGTTTCCGTATTATTTATATATTATAATATATACTTTTTTATATATTTATAATTTTATATGTAAAATTTAATTTTGTTTTTTTATTTTATATTTATCCTTTTTTTAATTTTATTTTTAATGATTAAAATTTTTTTTAGAATTTTATTTTTATTTTATTTTTAGATTTTATTAACATTATTATTATTTTTTTTTTTTTTATATTTATAATTCGATTTTTATTTTTCTTTTATATTTATAATTTAAGTAATTTTTTTTATTTTATTTCTAGTTTTTTTATGAGTTTTTTTTTAGAGCACTTCATTAAGAAAAATATTTTGTAATCAATTATTATTGTTTTTCATATTATTTATTTATTATAATTTATATTTTTTTATTTATTTATAAATTTATATGTAAAATATAATTTTTTTTATTTTGCATTTTTTAATTTTTATTTAATTTAATTTAATAAAAAAAAATTATGGAAATTTTTTCTTTCAAATTCAACTCACCCAACGAACTTTTCGACATTTTGCTTTATTAGACAGACCGCTGTACACCCGACTCGGTATGACAATCCTTTCGAAGTTCACTTTTACAGAAACACCGTTGATTTCCGAACCGTTGACTTTTGCGTTGCAGGCGCCTCAATTAATGCCAATTTATGCTAATTTTTTATATGACAATGCAGTCTCGAGTCCACTTTTAATGCAACTTATTTATTTTTAATTTTATTTTATTTTTTAATTTTTTAAGAAAAAACTGCAAATTTACATTTGAACTCTCAAGCGTATGTACACACACAAACAGTTCAATGGCACTGCAGCACAAAAGGAGACAAGGCACAAGCAAACGCTAGACACCACACAAGCTAAACGATAGGCAACAATTCGTGTAAATAGAGACTAGTGAACTGCTACGAGCGGTGACAACAACGCAACTAAAAGTTTCAATTTATTGAAAACCACTTGGAAGTCAAGCGCGAGCGCACACACACACATACACTGGCTGGCGGCATGAGACAAGCGGCGATCGTCGAACCAAATGTCCAAGCAATCAACAATTGTTGTTGGCGGCAGCCGCGGAGCTGGCGTCTGTGGCAGCAGCGCAGCAAGTGTGAGATCTACCTACTGCAATCAGAATAAATAGTAAATTGATAAAAATGTGTATATTTGCATGCCAGCTGATACACACACACATACATATATGTATAAATATATATAAGTGTGGATTAGAACGCGCTTTCAGGCGCCCTTGAGTTCTATTCTTGCTACTATCGCACACATCTCACATATGCGCTCTGTTTGTTATTGTTTTTGTGTAACCGCATGCTTTGGCGACTTCTCCATTTGCGGAACACATTTTGTTAGGCGCCCCAGTCGCTCCGGTTTTGGTTTTGGTGTAGAATTGCGTTGCGGTCGCGTGCTCGCGCACTCGTGTGCCGTGTGAACAGGCTCTCTGCCTGTGTGTGCGATAAACAGGCAGCGAAAAATCATAGCGACAACAGTTAAACTGATTAAATTAGTGCGAGTGTTTATGGGGGGAGTGGCAGGAAGGGTGCCAGTCGAAGGTACTTGTTGATAAAGTGAATTTCGCTGCGTTGAAAGTGAAAAGGTAAACAAAGTTTATTATGCTGTGTGATTGTGATATGGAGGCACTGAACTGAAGACCTCTTGGAGGTCGGTGAGAATTGATCATGAGTTTTATTAGAGATATAGTTAGTTAGTATTTGATGTGTCTAATGGAACTTTACGTATTGTCCAAAGCACATGAGGTATCTCGGAAATTGTATATCAGGGTCAGTAAGGCCTCATAAAGGCTGTTCTACCGGGCACCCAACGACATTCATATCACCCATAAAATATGTTTATAGATTTCACAGTTGATATAGTAACGACTTCTTTATAATTTTTTTGACCTAGAAGCAGTTAAGACTATACTGATTCAAGAACTTAAGCTCGCAGATCCCAGAATGAATAGATTTTTCGTAAATTGAAAAATAGAACCCTAGAAAACTGCTATCTAATGAAAAATCCTTACTAAACCTGTCATGGATGACAGTCTAAATGTTATCCTAACGGAAAAGTCATATACGAGGTGTGTTCAAAAAATAACGGGAATCTTCCAAAACCCAAATGTCAAGAAACGAAATTGTATTTATTAATTTACCGTTATTTTTTTTAACACACACAAAAATAACGGGAATTTTTCAAGTGCCCAAAAGTCCAAATGTCAAGAAATGAAAATTACCGTTATTTTTTTTTTGAACACAACTCGTACAATTGAATTATTTTCCACACACCCTGTACTTAACTAGGCTTATAGATGACTATATATCTATGTATGATTATGTCTGTCTGCATATCAGCTTTCAAGCGATCTATGTTTAGCTCATAACTACAATAACAATAATAATAAAGAAACTTAATCCGCGCACAGCAAAACGTTGGAGTCACAATTGCATTTGTTATGGCAGCTGCAATTTCGACTCCTTAGTGCACGCCTTCACACCTTTGCAACGAATACACACACACACACACGGTGCAAATGCAAATGCGAAACCAGTTATTGTGCGTTAAGTGGAAAATCCAATTTTAGACACATTTTCAGCGTTCATTGTACGCATTTCGTAGAAACAAAATTACATATATTTATATGGATATACATACATACATACATGTGGTTATCTCTAAGCATCTGCAAGATATTTATTAAGAAACAAATTAATGAAAGCCACAATTTGCAAGTTTCGAACTTTAATTTTATTTATAATACATATTCCTTTATCTCTTTATTTTCTTATTTGTAAAACTACAAAATGATGGTGGAAAAGCTGTTGCTCCAAATAAAAGCTAAACTTAATTTTTGTGCAACATTTGTGACTTTGCTAAACAACAATTCTCCTTTAGCAACACATTTGTTTGGATTTTTATATAAAATTATATATTTTAATGTAATTTCTAACGCCTAAATCAAAGAAAGATGACGAGAAGGTCAGCTGAATAGACAAAAAAAAATAAATAAATAATAAAGATTAATAATTTAAATTATTAATCATGAAAAAAATATAAAATTATAAATAATTAAGAAGTTAAAATTACAAAAAAAAAATGTAAAAAAATTTATAAATTAAAAAAAAATAAAGTTAAGTTAGAATAGTAAAAAATAAGTATAAAAAAGTTATAAAAAATCAGAATTAACTAAAAAAATAAATTAATTAACTATGAAAATAATAAAATATTATAACAATTAAAACAAAAATAAATAAAATTTAAAAATTAAAAAAAAAATAATAAATTAAAATAAAATAAAATTAATTAATTAAAAATTTAAAAAATAAATAAAAAGAAAAATAAATTACAAAAAAAAAAATTAAATAAATAAAAAAATAAAATAAAATAAAAATTAAAAAACTAAATTAAAAAAATTAATGTTAAAATAGTAAAAGTAAGTACTAAAAAAATTAATAAATTATAAACAAATAATTTAAGTAACTAAAAAAAATTAAAAGTTAAATTATTAAAATAAATAATGAAACATTAAAATAATTTGTAAAAAAAGGATGAAGTAATAATATTAAAAAATAATTTAAAAAAACAATGAAAAATAATAATTAATTAAAAAAATTAATTAATTAATAAAAAGATAATAAATAAAAAAAATGATTGAAAAATTTACTATGAAAAAATAATTAACTTTAAAATAATGTAAATATCTATAAAAAAAAGTAAAAATAATTATTAAAAAATGTATAAATTAAAAATAATAATTAAGGTGAAGTTGAAATAATAAAAAATAAATATGAAAAATGAATACAAAAATAATTAACTAAAAAAATAATACTAGCTATGAAAAAATAATTATAAAAAACTAATAATAAATAATAATTAACTTAAAAAATAAATAAGTTAAAAAAAAAAATAATTAAAAAAAATTAATTAATCCAAAATAAATAAAAAATACAAAAATAATAAATAAAAAAATAATTAACTAAAAAATAGTGTCTAGTCTATAAAAAATTAAAAATATTTTTGAAAAATGTATAAATTAAAAAAAATAATAATTTAGGTGAAGTTAAAATAATAAAAAATAAATATGAAAAATGAATAAAAAATAATAATTAACTAAAAAAATAATACTGGCTATAATAAAATAATTATAAAAAACTAATAATAAAAAAATAAACAAGTTAATAAAAAATAATAAAAAAATTAATTAACTGAAAAATAAATAAATTAATAAAAATAATAATTAACTAAAAAATAATATCTATAAGAAAATTAAATATAATTATTAAAAATTAATAAAAAGAAATTATTTAACTAAAAATAATAAACTAATTAGTTATGAAAAAATAATTATAAAAAACTAAAGTGAAGTTAAAATAATAAAAAATAAATATGAAAAATGAATAAAAAATAATAATTAACTAAAAAAATAATACTGGCTATAATAAAATAATTATAAAAAACTAATAATAAAAAAATAAACAAGTTAATAAAAAATAATAAAAAAAAATAATTAACTGAAAAAATAAATAAATTAATAAAAATAATAATTAACTAAAAAATAATATCTAAAAAAAATTAAATATAATTATAAAAAATTAATGAAAAAAATTATTTAACTAAAAAAAATAAACTAATTAGTTATGAAAAAATAATTATATAAAACTAATAATACATACTAAATATAAACAAATTAATGAAAATAATATTAACAATGAAAATATTAAAAAAAAAAAATTATAAAAAAAAATAATAATAAATTAAAAAAAAAGTAATTAAATTCAGGTTAATATAATAAAAAAATTATAACACAAAAATAAGAAATAAAAAAATAATAAACAAAATGAGTTTAATAAAAAAAATATAAAGACTGATTAATTAAATTTCATAAGAGAAATATAAAAATAAAAGCAAAATAAGAAATAGGCAACTGAAAAATTGATATGCAGATGATATTGAAATATAAAATTCATTAATATTGCGCTAAAATGTAAATTTGAGACTAAAAGTTATAAAATTTGAAAGTGAATACTAAAATCGTAAATTATACCGTACAATGCCACTTACTTAATAAATTTCTAACACAAAAAAAAAATTCTGACCCCATTAAGCAAAATTTGAAAAAATATAGCATACATTTAGGCGCATAAGCTTTAAATGACTAAATAAAAGGTTGTATTGTACAATAATATGATTTCGAAAAGCATTTTTTTTTAAAGCTCACGCTATTTACAACTCAACCATATCGATATGGTTGAAAATTTGAGGAAGTAGAGTAATCGAACTCTTGAATTGACAACAGAAGTCAAATTTCATGCAAATTATTTTTCGTAACTTGAAAGTATCTACAAGTGGAAGTTTGTTTGTGGACTATGGTGATTCGAGTTAGGGATGTTCAACTGTATGTAGGCGAAAATAAAAAAAAATTAAAGCGTAGTGGGTCTTGAGGATGCTCACTTTAGTTTTGCAACCACTTTCTTTTATTCTCTGCTTTCCACATTGCTAAAATCAACTGCTTGAAGCTGCTCCATTTTTCCACTTTTTAACCAAAAAAAATAATAATTTTTCTAAACATTCTGCAATTAATATTATTTGTATATAATTACCACGCGAAGCTAAAACTGTTTTGCACAATATCGCAACAATTAAAACTCAAGGAAGACAAAAAAAGTATTAAAATCAATATTTCTCAAATTAGACTTAAGTGTGACACTTTACTAGTGGTTGTTGTTGTTGTTATTATTATATATGAATGATATTTTCAGTATGTTGCAAGTCAGTTGTTAGTGTAATCAGCAGTTACATCTCTTTTTAACACTATTTACTATTATATAATGCTCCACAACTTGCTTATACAATTAATAATTGTTGTTGTTGTTGTAATATTTCCCTTGTGTATGTATGTGTGTGAGTTTAATGTTCTTAACTTCTGTATATGAAGGTAAAAAGGCATTTATTTGTATTGCTCAAGCAAAGTATATAGACACGACAGTAGAAATCAAGCTTACAAACCGTACAATAAACAAATAACTCGCTCTAAATGAGACGTACTAAAAATTAAGCGACATTACAACAGTTTTTATTTTTGCATTTATGTTTATATGTATGTATTTGTATGTAGTGAACATGATGCTTTCTTTATACTCCTTTCATTGGAGTTTCTTTTTTGCAATTTTGCTTTATTTTTTTATTTTGTTTTTTATTTTTTGTTTTTGTTTTTGTTTTTTTAAATTAAGTTAACCGCAGTTTTGTAGTTACACATACACGATTATGTATTATATTTGATATAATTTAATGTATAGTTTTTGAGTTTGAACAAATCGAATTTGCGGCCAAACGAAAATGAAATTTATTCATATTGTTATCATTGCATGTAACGAATGAAAATTTGAAATCAAAATAATGCTGCTGCATACAAAAATTACAATGTCGGTCCGTCCGAGTAGTCCTCGTAATCATCACAATCGTCTAAGAAGTCTGAAAATAGATCGGGACTGACATCGTAGCCCCCCACACGCACTTCAGAATTCTCAATGTCAGCAGCCATTTGACGTAAATTATCCACACCGGCGAGTAGTTGCCTGTCAAAAGAGAATTAGATTAGCTTAGGTGCCACAAATTATTGTCCACACACATAGTCCACATACCTCAGGTTATTCTCCGCATTTGATGCTGCCCTCAGCAAGTCACGCGAAAATTGTTGTGTTCTGGACGGTCGGCCAACAGTGCCACCACGCACACCCGCAGCGGCCGCTCCAGCAGCAGCACCTACACTGGCGCCACTGCCACCACCACCGCCGCCACTCACGTCCGCAACAAATGGACGCGCACGATCACAGTATGGTACATTGAAGCCGCCTACGGCACCCTCCTCGCGCAGCGTCTCATTTTCGTGACGCAACGTCTCCAATTCAGACTGCGCAAATATTTATAAAAATATTTTTTATAATTTTTTTTTTAATAAAAAAATATTTTGTATAATTTTGTTTAAATTAAAAAATATTTTGTATAATTTTGTTTAAATTAAAAAATATTTTTTATAAATTTTTTATAATTAAAAAATAGTTTTTATAATTTTATTATTTAAAAATTATAATTTTTTTTTAATTAAAAAATATTTTTTATAATTTTTTTAATTAAAAAATATTTTGTATAATTTTGTTTAAATTAAAAAATATTTTGTATAATTTTTTTTTTATTAAAAAATATTTTGTATAATTTTGTTTAAATTAAAAAATATTTTTTATAAATTTTTTATAATTAAAAAATAGTTTTTATAATTTTATTATTTAAAAATTATAATTTTTTTTAATTAAAAAATATTTTTTTTTCATAAAAAAAACGTTCACTTACCGTTAGCTTTGCCACCTGCTGCTTTAGCTTGACGACATAATTTTGTGACGTTGCGCCCGTTGCTGCTGTGGGCGTACTCGTGCGTTTACTTCGTTCCGCTGCGCCTTCAGCACGCTCAGGCGTTTGCAGCTCCTCAATTCTGTGTTGCTGTTGGTTTTGTTGTTGTTGCTGCTGCTGTTGCAGTTCACTTGCCTGCAATTGTCGCTCCAAGTCGTTAGCACGCCGCGTCTGCTCGTTGAGCGCAATGCGCGCGTCATTTAATTCGCGCTGCAAGCGATCGTTCTCAATACGCAGCCGCGATAATTGTGACGAGATCGGCGGATCATCGGGCGAGCCTATGGAATTGGATGGCAAACCGACAGCCACGTCGGCCAACCGCTGTGAAGAGTGTATTATTGGGCCGTCAGAGAGGAAATCTGGCAGCATTTTCGCATTACTAGCCGTGGACTCGGCAGTTGCACCGCCTCCCCCACCACCATACGAGGGCGATGGTCCAGGTATGCCTATGCCTACGCTCACACCATTACCACCAGCGACATCGCACACATTGCTATTGTTGACACCACCGCCGGCGCCACCACCAATTGCACCGCCCGCCACATCGACATCACTGAAATCACGTATCGGCGAATTGGGCGGCGAATTCAGATGCATATCGTGTGCATACCACGAGTCGAGCCAGTGATCTTGCACGAAGTCGGGCAAAACGGCGGCGGGAAATTCACCGGCATTGCTGGGCAGTGGACGGGTGACTGGTGGTGCGGCCGCCACAGCAGCACCGCCACATGCGCCGTTATTCATGTCACTGAGTGGCAAATTCCCTTTCGGTTTGGACGAATTTGTGTTTAAGGCAAGACGTGTGGGACGCGCTTCCCTCATGCCGCCGCCGCCGCTAACGCTAACGTTTGGTGCTCCTGTGCGACGTCTCGGCGATGCTGTTGCGGATGACATGGGCATTTCATAGTTTGAATAGGAGCGTGGCACATACTGATGCCGATCGTATTCACTCGTATTATTTAACGAGTTGTTTGTACCCGCACCGCCATCACCCATGCCACGACTGCTGCGCGACGGTGTCGAGAAAATATCTGTAATTCACAAGCAAAAAATTAAGTAAAATCATTTAAATTAAAACATAAAAGAAATTAAATTAAAAATAAAAGAAAATTAATTTAAAATTTAAAATAAAAAAAATAATTTTAAATTAAAAATTAAAAAAATTAATAAATTAAAAAATAAAAAAAAATAAATTAAAACATAAAAGAGAATAAATTAAAAACTAATAAAAATAATTAAAGATTAAAAAAAATAATAATTAATAATAAAAAAATTATTAAAAATTAAAAATAAAAATAATTTGAAATTAAGAAAAAAATAGTTAAAAAAAATAACTTTAAAATAAACCAAAAATTAATTAAAAATAAATAAAAAAAAATTAATCAAAACTAAAAAAATTAATTTAAAATTAAAAAAAAAAATTAATTTAAAATTAAAAAAAAATAAAAAATAAATTTAAAATTAAAAATTATTTTTAAGAAAATGAAGAAAAATTACAAATTCAAAACAAAAAAATAAAAATATTACCACCACTATCTGGATAAAGCCGGAAACCAGAGTTCGCGTTCGCTCCAACACCTGCACTGCGTACACCACTCGGTCCAGTGCTGCTGACCCCCTCTAATTGCTCATCCGCACCGCCAGTCACATATTCTGCCAGACTTGCTTGCGAATCGAATGAAGAGAATCGTGGCGATCGTTTCATTTTTGTGGCTGACGTGCCAAACGAATTGCCGCTATCTGGTTGGCCTGCACTATTTGTGGCCGACAAACCGCCAGTCATAAGCGATGATATTGATGTGCTGGAAAGCGAAGCTGACTGAGGAACTTTTGGCCGTGCGCCAGTTGACGTCTGCATTGACGCACCACTGCTGGACGCTAATCTCGCATTATTATTTTGTGGACCATTCGTGCTACTGCACGCCGATGAGTCCAATGATGTGACTGTTACAGTGCTGGATGGCGCCGTTATAGGCGGGCCGCTACTTAAGAAATGTTTAAAAGAAAATGAAGATGCATTTTGTGTTGGCGCTGCGTGTGGTTGTGGTACATGCTGGCTAGTGACGCTGCTGCTTACAGGTTCCCAAGTAGAACTGACATTTGTTTGTTGCATTGTGGCTTTAAGGTGAAAATTTTAAAATAAATTAGATTTACAAAAACTGTAAATTGCTTGAGTAGCCTACCATCAACTGGTGCACTGTTATTTGAACGACCGTTTGTGTAATCACCATAACCACCATTATTGCCACTACCATCTATTGGGCCATTTATACAAAGGTCCGCAACCAGGTCATTGAGTTTGCCACGCATAAAACTTGACGTAGACGCCCCAAAGTGATTACTTCTCGAACTTGTACCGGCACAGTCGCCACCACCTGCACTTGTGACCTTGCTCTTGTCACCGGTTCTGGCTATGTCACCCACTAGCACATCGGCATCACAATATGACACCGCTGTGGGTATTTCTGTTGCATTCGATGTCGACGTCACACCCACAGATGCGTTAAGTGAATCCACACCGTTGTTGTTGCTGTTGCTACTACTACAACTATTGTTGTTGTTATGTTGCACCTCATCGTTTTCTTTTGCCATAATTTGTTTTTGTTTTTGTTTTGCGCAATTCTTTTATTGTTGTTGCCGCTACGTTACTTTTCTTGTCGTTGTCCCTGTCTGAAGTTTTTTTTTCGTGTTAGTTGCAATTGGCAATTTCTCGTCTTTGTTCAATTTCTCTTACCACTGCCTGCACTTATTGCACATTAACTGGCTTTCTACTTTAAGCTATGCCTTGCCTCATAGAAGACTCAAAAATTGCACATTTATATTAATTGAAAAAGCGCAACAAGACTCGGTTAGATTTGAAAGTTTACAGAAATTTTCAAGAATTGTTAATTTTCCCAAATCTGAAAGGCCCTTCAGTCAGTGGTGCCAGACTTGTAAAGTGTGCAATTTTGTAGAGGATTGTAAACGTCATTGTGAATCGCTACTTGTTTTTTTGTAGAAAATTGAAATATTTGATTAAAAACATTTTCGAATTTTCAAATCAGTGAATATTACTTACTAAATTCGTTATACTTTAATGTAGTTTCATAAGCTATGTGAAAGAATTGTTAATACTTCTCCAATATTTATTAAAGGCGAAAAAATAATTTTTAATAGTCTGCTTAATTTTATGTATTTTTTTTAATAAAACCAAATTCCGACAAATTTAACAACAAAAGTCATATGCTGTAATTAAATGAAGCTTTAAAAATTGTAATTATTTCACTTAATCAAAAATCTCATAATTTTTTTCAAAAATTCCCAATTTGTGTTGATTGTGATTATGTCATTTACATCCAAGTAACATGATTGTGAATTCTGAAATAAAAGAAGAAGCAAGTAAACAAAAGCAGCTGTTTATTGCAATAAAAAATATTTACAAATATAAACAAAATTTTTTTAACGATTTTTATCAAGATGGAAGTGGTTCATTGTACTCCCACAGAGGCAGAGCTTTTACCGGAACGTGAAATTCAATGCACCTATAATGGCTGCAATTCCGTTTTTACAAATGCCGGTAATTTGGATATGCATTTACAAAGACATCATGGCACACAGCCGATGAAGAGAACAGATTTCAATGGAAAACAGTGTGTTTTCCATTGCCCTAAGCTACAATGTACATATCACGAGCAGCATGCTGGTAAAATGCATTTCAAAACACTGAAATACTTACGGCAGCATTATAAGAAAGTGCATGCAGCTAAAACAAATGTCTGTGATAAATGCGGAAAGGCTTTTATCAACGTCAATCAGTTGAAGACACATATGGAAAAATTGTGCGGCATCAAATACAGCTGCATAGAGTGTGGTTGGGATTATAATAGTAAAGAGGCGCTGTTGACACATTGTAAACGCAAGGGACATAAATTGCGAGACAGTGGTTTAGTTGAAGTGAAAACAAAATTACGGCAAAAACCACAGTCACAACAATTAGTGAATCAAAGTCATGATCAGGAAACGCAAACAGACGGTGAGTGCCTCATACCAACTTGCATGTATTTCATTGTAACATATTTTTTTGCTATCTATTTTACCAGTTTCAAATAGTGATACAAAGAACGACATATCGACAGAAACAGAGGATTACCATACACATGGCAAAAACGCATCGACGAGCACGCATACGCCAACTGATATAGAAACCCAAACTGAAAATGTCTTCTTAAATACAATGCAACATACCAACTGCAACAGTTTAAGTACAAACTTCCACAACTCGTTGCCACATGCTCAGCTTCTGCCGCCTTCTACGCATACCTACACACAAACATATGATGATTTATTCACAGATTCCTTGTTGGGTTTCACCGACATACAAACACAAACCAATTGGTCCAGTTTCGCCGATGCCGCCACGGATGCAGAAATGAACGAAGAAGTGTCAGCACATCAATATAACACATCAAATGCCGGCACATGTACACGTTGCGCTTCTGATGAGTTGCTGGTGTCGACCGAAACCCAAACTAGTTTCACACAATGTTTACTCGAATCACGCACCGCTAATGGCGTTGCAGAGGATGGCAATTTTAGTTTATATCAAACACAGCATACACAGACTTGTGACATGCTGTTGGGTGCGCTTTTTGGTGCACAAGAAAGTGATTTGATTGGTGGATTTCAATCCACCTATACGCAAACATGATGGTTTGACTTGGATCTGTATGTCGTAGGGGATAGCGAGCAGGAAAGTTGGAAGGAACAAGCCGAATAGAATTAAAATATTTTTTTTATAAATTAGAATTAATAACTTTAATAATTTCTCATGCTTCAAGACAAAGTACGTTATGAATCTCATCGATAATATTTAATTATGAAATCACGAATACTTGATACTTAGGTTAATATATATTTAATTAATAGAAAAAAATAATATTTAAATTATGTACTTAAAATTAAACCGTTTTTCATAATATATTAAGATTTCCCAATTCGTGCCCTTGAAATTTGTTTTCTTATTTGAAAAAAGATTTGAAGCCCATTGTCAATACTCGCTCTATTACTGAATTTCGTCATCTCTTTACCTTGACATTCGCTTTCATACGAACAAAACTTCTATTGTACAAAAAACGGACGAACGCCACATAGAGAAACGCATAAACAAAACAAACAGCGGTATGTGTTAAAGTGATAAAAATACGGAAAACTCTTTTTATTTATTTAAAAGAAAAACAAAAAGAAATTTTATTATTGAATTGTTGAAATGAAAGATCAGTATAAGAAAGCACTTATGAATGTGGTGCACGAAACGAGGAAAACCGTGCGCACTTACGCATTATAAGCAGCTACTGCGTCGGGCGAAAGATTTTTCGTGTAGTTGTGTCCGTGTGTGAAAAAGGGGAGGGAATTGGTTTGTTAAATTGGACTGTGAAGAAAGTAGAAATGGTAGAAACTCTATCGTCGCCGCCTTCGAAAGATTTCGACTAATACTGCACAGAAAATTCAATGCAAACTTAGTCCTTGTGATAAAAAAAAAAAAATATTAAAAATACATTATGTGCGCTATTAAAATAAGATGAAAAAATACTTAAGTAAAAATAGTACAACTGCTCGAATTGGGTATATTTACATACGAAAGCAAAACAGCTAAATACAAAAGTGTATACCTGGTGAAGGTGCAGCGCAGCTATACGGTGGCATTAAAAACGCTGACAATACGGAAAATTGTGTAGCGTAAAAACGTATACACGGGTGAGGTCAAGTAGGCTGACCACTCGTACCAACGCTTAAAACGCAGTCAGGCAGTCTGCTACTTGTACATCGATGTAGGGTGAGGCTGCAACATAGTGAATTTATGCATTTGCGACCATCAAACAATATTTTAAACACATATATAAACGGTTAAATTACAGTGAAGTTAACGTACAAAGCGACAGCCATAAAGTTCTGCAATTCTACACAACAAAAATCAGACAAAAAAAGAAAGCGGGCCATTGGCCAGTGATTGTAAGCATTATATCCTGTTTCTGACACCGAAGCGATGGTGAAAGGTGACTTCTCATAAAATACATATTTATGCACTGTCTATTTGACTGCCATATTCTACTATTTATTCTAGTGCTTGCAATGCCGCGAGTGATATTGGCCGACGTTGTATTTACAGTGGCAAAAATATTATCCTGTAATCCAATATGGGTGTGCCGGGTATTTGTAAAGCATAACTAAAAATTAATTTGCGCAGCAGCAACCGTAATAGACGATTTCACAGTGTTATAAATAATCAAGTTTGGAAGGAAGAAGAGGCAAGGAAGCAAAATTAAGCCAACAAGCCGGCAAGCCATATTTGGCCCACCCCGCACTGCTGTTTATACTGCATTGACATTCACACACACACTTGCTTTCACATAAAAGGTAAAAATCAATGTCTATGCCTTCTCCATATTTATGGTGCTTATTGATATTTTTCAAAGAGTTCTTGGCAAGCATAGACTTGAGGACGACATGCTGGTCACTCCATTATGGTTAATATAATTTAGACTAGGATACTATTCAAATGAAATACAAAAGTGGCGTGTAGCATATTGTGCATTTGTAATGGTTTATTTATGTGTGTAAATATGTATTTATAGTTACATTTTTGTGTTGCATTCAAAAACAAAATTCGTTAGATTCAAAAACCACAAACAATAAGCCAAGAAAGCAAAAACTTAGTGTAACATATGGAGCCTCTAATATTGCTTTACTTGATTAGTAGGAGGATTTTTAAAATTTTATGAAACTAAAATTAATCCATACACTCCTCATTTTCAGTTATTGTGAAAACAGTTTGCCTGCTGAATGCGGTTTAATCACGTTTTGCCCACTGCGCTCCGCTACGCAAAAATAAACTGCGGATGAAAAAGATAATTCTACATAGTTTGCGACAACTATTTTGCCAATGCCTAATAACGTTATAAAGCATAGCAGCGCCAGCGCCAGCAGTGCCAGTAATGGGCGCAGCAGCAGCAGTAACAATAGTAGCAGCAGTAGTAGTGCCAATGCCAATCCAGCAAAGTCAATTATTAGCCATAAAAATGAGACGATGTCTACGTACGTGGGATCGTCCAACACACTGCCAGACAAAAGCGTTATAATTAAACAATCAAACAACAACGAACGCATCGCTACACATCGGCGTGATGGTTCCAATATAACGGGAATACAGCGTCCAATCTATCGTAAGTTACAGTATATTAGCCCACAGACGCATTTTCGCAATGGCGCCGCATCAGCGGAAGCCTTAGGAGATGCCACGCTGAATGACAGTCGTAGCGATGTGCTTGTCTACTCCGAAGATGGGCATTTGGTATCGGCTAGTTTGGAAGCGCTCATCACGCATATGGTGCCCACCAGCGAGTATTACCCAGAGGAGAATTTCATTTTCGCATTTCTGCTTAGCGCGCGCCTCTATGTTCGGCCACATGAACTGCTTGCGCAAATATCACAAACGTGGGAGCGGCAACAGCAACAGCAGCAGGAACAGAAACAACAACATAATCTACAGCAAGGCGTGGACGTTGTCGATGAGGCACATTTTGGGCATTTGGCTGTAGCCGCCTCAGCGTCACCGCTAATGCAGCGCAAGACCGCGAATAGCGCCGTTTTATTGCCACCCACCATTGGTCACAGTGAGGTCAATGTAATTGTAGAGGGCCATCTCAAACAGCGCACCGCCGTACAGTTGAGTGCACAGAATTGCATACGTTTGCTTGCCGAATGGATCGAGACGTTTCCCTATGATTTTCGAGATGAACGCCTGATGCAGCAGGTGCGCATATTAGCGAGAAAATGTGTCTACATTGATAATGCGCTCGGTAGGCGCGTCTCGCGTATTTTACAGCTACTCGTACATCGTCTCACCGTACTCGAACAATACGAGGCAACATTGCAAGCAATGGCAGCTACAGATCTCACCGCGGCCGGCAGTAATCAGCAACAACTACCGCACTACAACACATCGGCAGCGGCGTCCACCACTGCGGCGAGCACGCATAGCGGTACCCACAATTCGCTAGTGGGTTGCGTAAAGAGTCACACACTACATACAACCAGCATAACAGAGGCACACAAACCGACCACAATCACAAACAACTCGAACTCATTGGGATCCGTGGCCGTTGCGGCGGTGGCAGCGGCCATAGATGGCAGTAGTGCGCATGAGGTGCACGGCATTATGGACATATGTCCAAGTTGTGCACAATTGGCGCATCAGTTGACCGCCATTGAGCTGGAGCGGCTGTCACATATTGGTCCGGAAGAATTTGTGCAAGCTTTCGCCAAGGAATATCAACACACTATCGATGGCAAATCAACTGCGGCTACAACAACAACAACCAGCGTTGGAAAGTGCGAGCGTGCGAGTGTTGACTCCACAACGCTGCATGATATGAAGAAAACGCGCAACCTAGAATCGTACGTGGAGTGGTTTAACCGGCTGAGTTACCTGACGGCAACGGAGATTGTGAAGGTATGAGAAGCTATGAGACAGTGTGGCTTTGTGTGTGTGTGTGGATGCGCACACATGCCATTTAGGTTTAGTAACTTGTTTTAACTTTGTTGCATTTCACATTTTTTTCTAGTATCCGAAGAAAAAGCAGCGTGTACGCATTATCGAATACTGGATAGAGACCGCGCGGGAGTGTTTCAATATTGGCAATTTCAACAGTTTAATGGCGATTATAGCTGGCTTAAATCTAGCGCCCATTTCAAGGCTTAAGAAGACGGTAAGTGATTCTAGCTGAAGTATATACTATATATATTAATTAGCGCAATATTGGTGAGAAAAAGTGTAAAAATTAATATTACAAAAATGTATTTGTTGCTGTAGTGGTCAAAAGTGCAATCTGCAAAATTCTCTGTGCTGGAACATCAAATGGATCCTACATCGAATTTCAATAGTTATCGCTCAACACTTAAGGCGGCCATGTGGCGTTCGGAGGGCGCTACAGAGGAACGTGAACGCATAATCATTCCATTTTTTAGTTTATTCGTTAAGGATTTATACTTTTTGAACGAGGGCTGCTCCAATCGGTGAGTACTTAAAAGCAAAAAATAAATTTTTAAACTAACCACACTTTTCAAATCTAATTTTCTTTCTTTTCCTCCACAGTTTGCCAAACAATCATATCAATTTCGAAAAATGCTCACAACTCGCCAAACAGGTAATGGAGTTCAACGAATGGAAGAAGGTCACTTGTCCATTTGAGCAAATGCCAAATGTGATTGCATATCTGCAGACCAGTAGTGTACTCAATGAGAACACATTATCGATGGCGTCATTCGAATGTGAACCACCCGAAAATACGGAGGAGAAGGGACGCTACAAAACGGTTAAAGCCGAAACTAAACAACAATTATTACATCAACTGCAACAAGAGCAACAACAGCAACATCAACACCAACCATAGTCGTTTGCAACAGTGTTGCAACACAAGCAAAGAAGAAGATGTTATTTTTATGACGGTATGTGTATGTATGTACTAGTGGGTTTAGTGCGGCGCAAATTAAGTTATTTAGCGAATGCTATGCATTAATAATGTGAAAATGTAATTTTAAATAATTTAAAGTTAAAGTTCGCCGGTTTGCAACCTAACCTCAAAAAGCTTTTGCGCTGCATAACCCTCGTCTACGTTTATTTTTGTTTCTCGCAATTGTTGCAGAACGCTTGCCATTTTTGATACCTACTTTGATATTTTTCAAAACGTTTTTAACACATATTCTAAGTCTAGTTACATTTAGCGTTAGCATATAAGATGACAACAACAGTAAAAACAAAACAACAAGCCACAAATAAATAGCAACATAGTAGCATAATGAAAAGGAAAACACACAAGAAACAATTAAAATTTACTTGCGAACAATTTTGTGACTTCAAAAGTCAAAAAACATACATATATTTACATATATATATATTGTACTACTTAAAATTCAACATTGTCGCAACGGAAGCTGTGGTTGCCAGTAATTGTACTTAATGCATTTAGTAATTTATCGAATAACATATAACAAAAAAAAAAACAAAAACAAAATGTAAGCAAATCTCAAATAACGCAAGAAAACTTTCGATTACAAATTTCTTTAAGAAATTTCAGAAATTATTTTAGTTACTAATTTTAATTTTTTTACACATTAATCTATATATATTTTTTTTATTATTGTAAATGACAACTTTTGTGTTTAACTTCAAAAGAATTAAATGTACAACCCTGTGTATGTGTGTGTTTTGTAATGTTTAATTAATGTTTAAACAAATGAACACAAACAAAAATAAAAAAAAAACTCTATGTAAGTTGTAATTGTACTATATACATACAGACACACTTGCACATGCATTATTTGCGCTAATATGTAAAATGTAAAATTTATAATGCACTCGATATACATATTTATGCGTACATTGTGTGTGTGTGCTCTAATTGCTAAGTTGACAGTATTGATATTTACAACTAAAATTTACTATTATATAGTTGAACACGATGAACGCGGCGGGAACAAAAGAAATTTGTAAACTAAAAGGAAAAGAAAGAAAACAAAAATTATAACTAATACTAATTAGTTAACGTTTGTATTACACGTAAACAAATGCTCACTACACAAAAGCGAAACAAAATGCAGTATTTATGTTCATGAACATTTTCTTTATATACTCGTAAATAAAATAAAAAAAACATTATTAACAAATTACTACATTTACAACACACGCAAATTAAAAAAAAAAAAAAAAAAAAAACAAAAAATAAACTCATAAACTTTTGAAAACCGAAAATACATAAAACACTGATATTATGCGCATATTTGACGAAAATAGTGTGAAGCAAACGAGAGCGAATGAATTGTGGTAGCTATTACGATGCTTTCCTTTATAAGATTATTAAAACTAAGCTATAAACTTTTTAAACAACAAATCAACAACAAAAAACAGTAAACAAAACAAAATTTGTAACAAAATTCTCAAGCTGAAGCTGAAAACAACAAATAAATTCTACAAAAAAAATCAACTTTTAAGCGTTTTTTTACAGCGATATAAAAGCAGTAAGTATTTTAGTCAGAGATTTGGAATAAAAATAACAGCTGTCACAATATTGCAATACCAACACGTCACTATAACAACAACACTTACAAAGTTTATTTTATATTTTCCAGTTGGCAATGTCACACGTCAATTGGAAACTTCGTTTAACTGTATGCCAAATCTATTACCATATATAACCAACAACAACACAGCGCTAACAGCAAGAAAGCGAATGCATGCAACAAAGCAAATTGAAAAGAAAATCCAATAAGAACGAGTGCGTTGCAAATACGTTGCCTTGCAATAAACACGCGTGTAAAGGAGACGAATGCTATTGCCGCATACATTGTTTTTGTTGTACTTAGTTTTTCAGCATTGTCAATTTTTGACATTTTTAGTCGGGAAAATCGGCAAAAGCAAATCGCAACAATGGGGAAAAACTGCCATTTGGCGGCTTTATGCGCATTTCAGTTGTCAAAAGTGTTTGAGATGTTGAGCCGAGTGGTTGGCTAGAGCGCGTTTACGGCAACAGCACTGGCAAATGAAAAGTAACACAAAGGGACAAATTCCAATTGGAGAAAAATCCATTTAAAGTGATTTTTATTGGTGAAGTCTTTCCAAGCAGAAATATTTAGTGAATATTTGAACAATTACAAAATTTCCGCTACAAATTTTAGTGCAAAATAACTGCGTGCTAAAAAATTGTAAATTCATAGCGAAAAAGTGAGTGCGAAAGAAAGAAAACATTGATTTGTTACAAAGTGACGCGACTTGTGCACGAATTGTGCTATTTAATTACACGCGCAGCATTGCATTGCTCCAATTTCTGTGAACATTTTGTGTAGCGTCACCCACAGCCCAGTGACTCCCATTCGGTGGCGGCAGTGAAAGTATTTCCGTGTGTACGTACATATGTAGGCACTTCATTCGTCGCTTGCAAATGCTGCTTGGCTTGTATGTCATTGCAAGTGAACGTCTTTGCAGTTTCCTAATCGCTTTAGTGCACCGCTGAGGCGTAAAATCTTGCCGCAAGTGCAGCGGCGTAACAGCATTCGCAGCGACGGCGACGTTGACGTTGACGTCTACTACGGCGACAGCATTGTCTACATGGCTGCGCTGTGCTGGCATGTGCAATCTGAACGTTGATTTTTGTTAGTGGTGCAATCACTTACGTGTCGTGTCCTTGAATTGCTCAACTGACGTTAGTGTTTTTTGTGGCATTGCTGAGGGTTTTTAAACATTCCACGGCAGACTTTCTTCCGCCGGAAATGCTATCAACCGAATATTGACTGTGTGTGTATTTGTGTGTTAAAAACAATACGTTTGTGTTAATAATAAGGACAGTGCTGCCAAATTCATTATAAATTATTGAAGTAGTGGCTGGAGTGCTGCATTGAGGCGTAACCTGTTGGCGCACGGACTGCTGAAGCGAAAAACAAATATTTGGCACAAAAGTAAATAAACGCAAAAATCAATACGTATATAAAGTAAAAAAAGAACAAGAGTAGCGACAATTAAAAGCGACGAAAAATCGATTGTGCTCATTTGTTTGGTTTTAAGCAAACACTGTGTGTGCCACTGGCGTATAAAGCGATGTTGTCATTTAGTGCATAGCGTTGCACACAGTAACTTGAGACTCAGTGTGTGAAATACTTTTTAAAAATTAATAAAAAAACAAAAAGTAATATACAAAAAAAAAACGGTAAAAATAATTTAACAGTGTGCCGTAAACAATAACGAATTAAAAACCGTTACAATTTCCACAAACTAAAAAAAACACCGCATTTACAACTCACTCTCCTCACCGCACGCATGACTCATCCGTCTACGTACTGACCCTCTTTCGTCACCATTATTTGCTGTTGTTGGGTAACAGCTAATAAGCAAATCAACATTTAAAACACAGCGTGTCGTCGTCGTGTTTGGAAAATGAAAAGTCACAACAAATATGCAAAATTACCCCAAGATTTAGATTTAAGTTTCCAAGAGCAATTGGATGTGGATGCAAGTGCTTCGGATGAATTTAATTTAGCTGCTGGCATTGGTTTGGCAGACGATACAGACGACGAAGAGCACGGCACAACAGCAACAACAACTGGTGCAACTGGTGACCAAAACGCAGCCAATACATTGGAGGCGCACGTTTACGACGACGAAGAGGACGAAATTGTAATAGCAACAGCTTTAAGCGGCGGTCTTGGTGGTATTGGTACGCGTGCTAATGTTGTTGGCGCCACGTCAACCAATAGTGGCGGTGAGCGGAAAGTGCGTGGCGTTGGCGTGGCAGTTGGTCTAGGTAGCGATAGTGTAATCGAGGTAAGTGGACATTTAGCATTTATGTATAGTAGTTTATGAGTGAAGATAGAACTTTTATAAAAAAAAAAAAAAATTTAAATAAAAAAAAATTAAATTAATTATTTTTATATATTAAATATTGCTAGAGAGTTTAGATTACATTTTTTTATATTTATTATAGCAACAACCTATCAAATGATATATATTTTTTATATATTTATATATTGGGTAGCCTTAAACTGTCAATTTCAATCTATATTGATCAAATTTATTATGAATCAATTTTAAGTGTTCGTCGCCAAGCCTTCTTTAACAATTTACCTAAACAAAATTTTGCTGTAAAAAACAATAACAATGCAATCTCAAACCAAAAATGTCAAAGCAGTTGACGAATATCAACAAAAAGGTTGAAAAAAAAATCCCTCAACCTAAATGTAAGGGTCTACCATTAATATTTAAAAACTGAAAATACTTCATTGACGTAGATTAATGGTAAGCCTCTCGTTAACGTGCCATTTGCCAGTGTCACCTTGTAGATATGTATGTAAAATATACACTGAAAGTATGTAAAAAACAAAATCAATCGATTCGATTAAATTTCCAACAATATGTATGTAATTACATACCAACACACCGATAATGGTGTATACGAAGGCTGCTATATATATTTCTGGCCTAATAATGAAAATAGGAATATTTATCAACGAATATGGTTTTATTGTTTTTCAAAATATTCTCCATCAAGATTTATACGCTTTTGCATGCGCGCAAACCAATTTTCGAAGCACTTTTTTTGAGCCTTTTGAGTGATGTTATGCTAAAAAATGTCAAACTTTCCAATGGAAATGTCAGATTGCACCTGGCAACACTTAGTGTTGCCTAGGCCAGAAACATATATAGCAGCCCTCGTATAAACGTTAATGGGGGTAGCAAAGTGCAGACCAAAGTGCTTAATAAATAAATAAATGAAGGGTGGCATCAGTCAGTAAACTTTATAAATTCTTTATTAGCAATATTCAAATGAAGAAGCAAGAAGTGGACATATATAACTAACAATCCATATGTAAATATATACTATGAGTATCTTCATTCACTTTTGCACCCTCTCATATCTCTACTTCTAGTTTTCACTTCAATGTTATTACAACTTTTGTCAAAATTTCACTTAATTTAATCCATTGCATTGCAAGTATATTTATGCTTTTATAAGTTTTCTGCTCACCACCATATATGCAGACATACATACATACATATGACAGTCATCAGCAATACACATAAGCTTCAAGTTTCAAGTTCTCAACTTGCCTTCAAGGCATCTCGTACTATAGAGTATCCTGTGACAATATGCATGCAGTTGCGCAAACTTTTCTACTTTGCATGTGTGTTTGTATTCATAATGTGAAAAGTGAAAACTTTTTCCATATCCTTTGCCAAGTTCATTCATGTGTTACGTTTTTTGTTTGAAGTTTTTACCAAAATATTTTGCCAGAAATATTTACACATTTCCCGTCTCAAGCTTATCATACCTAATTTTGTCTGACGCTTGTACACACTCTACCCTTTCACTACCCCTACACTCACTGAATTTCACTGAAATGTGTGTGTTTTTTCTTCTCATCATCAAGAAATTCCATTGTTGGCAAAAATTCCTCTTGAGTTTCATACATATTTCTGTGGTGGCAAAGACGCTTCCGCATATTCTACAAATACCACTACAAGTGTGTGTTTTGGTTGTGAAACCGATTCATTACAATCAAAAACCTTGAAAACTTTGACAGCCATTCTGTGGCATCGAGTGTAAAGTGGTAAATTATATTTGTATTAAAATAAGTGAATTTTCGTTTGAGTTGATGCTCCTAATGGTGGTAATCAGTAGATTTGTGTGTCGAAACTTTGTAGCTGCGTTCACTTAGCTCTTTGATTTGTGAAGGATTTTTGCAAGAAAAAGGGTTACATAAAAAATACCAGCAAAGAAAGTTTAGTTCAGAAAAATAGTAGGTACTTATTAGGTCTACAACTTTGCTTCCGCCGTTTTTTTTTTGTAAATTTAAGGCTTTTTTTGTATAAAAACGGTTAAAAATGTCGATGAGCCTCAGTCGCACTTTTCTTGGAATTAAAAAAATAAAAGCAAAATTTCCCGCAAATGTCGAGAATTCGGCTCAAAAAGTGACATTTTCAGTTGAGAATAAGTTTGGGATGCAAAAAGATCTCTACAAATATTTTGTTGGGTTAATGTTGATACAAATGTCCAAGATCGATATAAAACGATTTAATCGACCAGTGCTTGACCCTAGAGACATCTATTGGAAAACAGCGGAAGCAAAGTTGTAGACCTAATATATATTTTAAAATTGTAAGGGTATTCTAGATCTTATACTGAAGTTTGTTGTATAAAATTATTAGAACATTTCTAAGCGTTCACTCAAGTTTATCCGAAGCCAGTTTTCTAGTGTCTTTTTCTTTCATGTATGGATAATAAGTCTATTTGTTGTAGTTAGACTCTCTAAATTCTCTAGATTTGGTGTAAATTTCTTTATTTAGATCATTAATATTTCTTCCATTGAAACTTTCTCGTATATGGTTCTCAGATTTTGCCTCTTCAATCACACCAGTTGCTGTCTAAGGACTAAAAAATATGTGAATTTAATAATATTTTAATCTATTTTCTCTTATACCATCCAAAATACATTCCAGACCCTTATTTCAAAGATGTCTAAGAGATGTGAAGTAGCTTCAGCTCGTTTTCAACTATCATTCAGCCGATAGTAACTGATGCAAATCTAGTAAAACGGTCGGACACGAGTCTTAGATTCTGAACAGTCTGATTTTCAGCCTCAGATCTCGCATAATTATACTACTAAATCACAATATCAAACGAAAGATGTTCTTATGGGAGTCGTTTTTACTTGAAACCTATCTTAACAGTTTCTTGATACAAGAACCTTTTTAATTATGAATTGGTAAAAGTCAAGTTCTACATCGCAAAATTTTTAATTCAATAACAGCATAATGAGAACTGGATATTTCCTTCCCCAATGCTAGCAATTCTCAACTGATTTATCGAAGCTATTATTTGATGGCTTGCCTCAAATGCTTTCAAATACCAAATTGTTGTAACACATTATTCCACTCTACGCTAAAATCGCCTTTTCTTCAGAATATTGGACCAAAACATTTTTTTCCGAAAGTCATATGAAGAAAAGTAGCTTCTCCGTTTTTTGAAGTGAAGTTCGAATCGACATATTCGCCTTCGAAATTTCGAAAATTAGACGTCTATAAACGCCAATATTAATTATATTTAGGATAACTTAGTATCAAAAGCTTATATATCCGTTTTTCGAAGTTAAGTTCGAATGGAAATATTCGTCTTCGAAATTTGAAATTTAGATGATTAGAAACGCCATTATTAATTATTGTAGGTTAATAACTTAAATAATTTAGTAAAAATATAGGCATTATCAACATTCTTAAGGGATCAAAGCTGTATCCTTAAAAAAAAAATATTTTAATTTTTTTATTCCAAAAAATATGCAAAAATATACTGATGTTTTTATACTGAAATTAAATAAATACGCATACCAGGAGGAATGCCGTTTAAACACATTCACAACCATATAAAGCTTTCAAAAATTGGATCAATATTTTTCAAATATAAAATTTTAATTATTTTCCAAAATCCAACTTTGACAGCAGCTGTCATATAAGCCATGAAATAATAGAAAAAGATAGTTTATATCCATATTTTTTATTTTTACTAACTTTATCCTGCAATATTAATATGTTTTTTTTAACTTCGAAAATTTTTCGAACTTCGAAAATTTCAAATATTTCCATTTTGGAGGCCAATTTCGAAAATCGAAGAATACACGTTTTTTACTTAGGATTTAAAAATTTTAAAAATCGAAAAATTTTTGTTTGATCCAAAAACTCAGTTGAGTGTTGTATAATATTATTATAAACAATTCTTAACATAAAAAATATTATTTTTCATCTATCACGTTTCGGAGAAAAATACATTTTTTAAACAATGGCGAAATTTATAACATTATTATAAACAATTCCTGTCATAAAAAATATAACTTTTGTTCACTCAAAATTCAGACTAAAATATATATTTTAAAACAATGATGAAATTTATAACCAACTGCCACATACTTACGTGCGCCTGTTGTTTTATTTATGTGCACAATTTGCCTCGAAATGCTTGCTGCTGCTGCAAAAATACAGTATTTATTTATGACTTCTCCGAAATTAATTTCAGCTCATTTGTTGACTTTCAAAACTAACTTTGAGCTGCGGCTTCCCTCGCTTCTGCTCTGTAGAAGATTGACAGCACTGCACGACACATGCGAACGCAATGACGCTGCCACATCATTGGCAGTCAGACTGTGTGCAACTTCCGCTGCTGCTTGACTGTCATAAATCAAGAGCAGACAGGCATATGTTTCGAAGTCTACTAAACTCAAATGTATACCAATATGTGTGTGTGTCTGTATTTGTGAGAATTTCAATACACACACACACAAGCTAATGTGCGCTTAAATTAGGCGGAAGCTGTTAAATGTAATCATTTAATTTTATGGTTTATTTAATTATGTTGGCGATGATGTGTGAAGCCTTGCCAGCCTGCCTGCAATCCTTTCGTGGCGCTGTGAAAAAAGTGTTTTGTGTGTGTGTGTTTGTTTTTAATTCAAATAAAAAGTTTGTTGAAAAGTTAACATACACATAGGCGCACATACCAACACACCCACACACGCCCATTAGTTTGCTTATGTAATTGGCCGAGCGCCAACGCCAGCAGCAAACCGCAAGCGTTGCGGCTAACGCGCGTTGTTGCTGCGAACATTTAGTGGCGTTCATACGTACTTGCCACATCAGCAGCATTTTAATGCCCGCGCCATGTGTGTGTGTGTTTGGTATTTTCAAATGTTTTGTTTGTATTTTATTTTCATATTAATTTTGCTTGTTTCAAATTAATTATGTATATACACATGCGTTCGAGTTCGCGTGTTGTGGTGCAAATGTGCAAATTCATATTTTATTATGCTGATTATGGTCACCAAATAAATAAGCTGGCGGTGTTTGTACGAGTATGTCTGCTTGCGCGTCAAAGTGTTGTGCTTTTTGTGACGCTTTTTAATGCTTATGTTTTGTGGTTTTTAACGCGATTTTTTATAGATTTTTCGCAGCCGGGCAGTCAAACATGGGTTTAGTAGTTGTATGCGGTTGTATTGCTGAAATTATATGCGTTATACAACCTTTCAAAAACCATTATATTAGTCGTAAAATATGATTTGAATATTCAAGTTTTATTAGTTTTTCTTTTTTTTAGTTTAGGGGCGTGGTTCGGCAGTTTTACTATTTATTTTTATGGATTTAATTTCAGTAGAAGTATAATCTTTTATTTGTTGAGCTGGAATTGTCTTCTATCTCAATACAAATTAGTTCTAAAGATCCAGAAAAATGTTGACTTAATTCCGAAGTTTAGTAGCCATCAGTGTTAGATGTCTAGAAGTCTCAATCCGTGTAACTAATATGAATATAAGTATCATGAATACGTTTTTTATTGCAGAAATACATTTATTGACCACAGCGCCACCTATCGAAGATTTTGGTAATTTCATAATATAAACTTAAATAAGTTTGAGGTTAAAGGGCTGAGACAAAATGATCTTTTTTATTTTCTTTTTCTTGTTTAAAGTTCAGAAAATGTACTTTTGTTACTAAAATTCGATAATTTTCGATAGATAGCAGAATGTAATCGCAATTTTTAACATATAAGGTGTGTTCAAAAAATAACGGGAATTTTCGTTTTTTGAATAATATTTATTCATACGTCTAAATTAATGTTGTCGCTTGAAAATAGTCTCCATTTGGTATATGCACTTATGCCAGCGCTTCTTCTAATCGTCGATACATTCCTCGAACTCGATTTTTAGGAGAGCATTTCGCTCTTTCAGCGTTTTCTCGTATGCTTGTAAAACAACAATGTCTTAAGTTTAATTTAGGAAATAGAAAAAAGTCACACGGAGCTCTCTCTGGCGAATATGTAGGCTGGCACATCGTTACAGTATTATTTTATGCCCAAAAATTTAAGAAGAAGCAACGGAAGGAGAGCTTTTAACACACGAAAATCGTCAAGCTCATAAAAGCACGTCTAACTTTAACGTACTTCCGGGAATTTTGGACAATTGGAAAATTTAAAATTCCTCTTGTTTTTGCACACACATTTTGTGTTGAAATTATTACGTATTTATGATAACGTTCTTTATTGAATATATACATTTATTGACACCAGCGCCATCTATTGCACATTTTTGGTATTTGTTTATAAACAAATTTTGTGAGCTTGAGATTAAAGAGCTTCACTAAGATAGTCTAAACGTAACTGTTTTTTTAATAAAAATCAATTTGAACACACAGTAAAATAAATACGTTTTTTATTGAATACATATGTTTATTGACACCAGCGCTATCTATTGAAGATTTTTGGTATTACTTTTGTATAGAAATTTGTGTGAGTTTGGGATAAAAGTGCTCCGCTAAGATAGTCGAAACGTATTATTTTAATAAAAAACAATAAGACCTACCTTTGCTACTAAAATTCGAACTTTTTCGTTGAATAGCAATCAACTTTAGCAATTCTCAACATATTTATATAACTACTTTATATATACCAAAGGACATTCAATTGAACAATCATGAGTAAATCACTTCCTGTTACACATAATTCCTTCATCAAAGATTAATTCGATCTGCCAAAAATCGCTTGATTACAGAAATTAACGTCGCTTGCTTTATTAATTAAAAAATGTGATACGCCATGGCGTATGAGTAATTATTTACAAATAAGCTACAGCTGAATCGGCAAGGCGCGTTTGGCTTAATTTGCTTCTCACGTTATTTGCTTCACTTAAGGCAAGCAAAAACAATGCGAAAGTTATATATTTACTTTATACATTTTTAATCTTGATACACACAATATCTATATATACAGTATATATGTATAAGAGTATTTTTAATTTCTCTCATGACTCATTACAATTTTAAATACACTCTAAAGACATAATGCATTAATGTGGTGCGCGCTAAATGACGTTAGTGTGGTCGCACATCGTCATCATCATCATTGTCATTGTCAGCAACAGCAAGCCATTAACGCGCAGCAAGTAATGTGAAGCGCGCAAAAAAGGTATGCAGTGCTTGAGCTCTACGCGCTTGCTCATTATAACTATGTGTATTTGCGTTATATTTTATTATTTTCCACTCCTTACTGACATTATACATTTTTACGCTGCGCAACACTACGGTCTGTCCGCCCTGCTGCCACAGCGGCAGTGTGTTGTGAGTGACAAGCGCCGCGGCTTCCACGCACGCACAATCATCAGGAAGCCGCAGCAAACATACCAAACCTCAATGCCACCGCGAAAACAACAATGAACCCAATGCCAGGAACTGCCAAACCGAGGCAGGCAGGCAGTAGTGCTGCCACAAAAGTAAGAAGCAAGTTGACATGCACAAGCACGTTGCTGCTTTAGCTCTCCGCTGCCACTGAGTGTGTGTGGGTAGCACTTTCGTCCACTTCATCTTCGCGGCCTTTTCACATTTCTGCCTAATTTTTCGGCAAAAATTTCGTTAAAACATAAAATTGGCTGTCACAAACGCTGTTGTGCGGCAACAACAACAACAACAAACAACCGTTAAGTGGCTATGCAACATTAAATTACGCGTACACAATTCGTAGCGTTGGAGCGCTCGACAAATGAGTACGACCACTAGAAAATAAATGAAATAAAAAGAAAAAATCAACTTAACGGTAATGAACGAATGTATGTAGGCTGGCAGCGAAAATTTGTTGATTTGCTTTTAGACGACTCGCGACTTGCTGCTATTTGTCTAAAGTGTTAGTCCGCATTCATGACACACAACCTCACTACCGTTAGCTGTAGCGCTTTAACATTTAACTGAAGTTGTACATATATCCTGCGGCTCGTGGACTGTCCCTCTGTTGTCCCTGCTTACTTATATTTTATTGCCACTTGTTTGTTGTTATTATGTCTGTACAAGATAAATGTCATTTTTGGTAAATTTAATTTAATTTAATTTGTAAGTAGTGTAGGCGTCGTGATTTTTATGAATTGGAATTGTTGTTGCTTTGAAATGTCCTTCTTTTTGTTCATTTCCTGGCTTGCTATTGCAGAAAATGGTTATAAAGAAGACAATGCTTGAAGTGGACTAAAAGTAATTGTATCATGGTGGAAGCGTAACAGTCTAATATTCAAATGAAAAGTGAAAAATCTCATCTGATTTGTGTATAGAATTTGTAGGATTGTCATAAAGAGCTCAGAATATAATCTTGTTAATGATTATATTTATCATCCACGCCTACTTCTAATATAACTAAATTTTTAATTTAAATTGATTCGTTAACCTTGCATTATAGTGTTTTTAGATAGGAGCTAATTGATCAATTAACCGGCCTCTGCTCGATTAAAACGATACGATCGATTTACCATACAAAATGAAAATCTACATTTATTTCTAATTGAATTCTAATCGACTTGAAAATCAAATGCAACTCTGCGGAAGAGACGTACGATTTACGTTCTTTGTCTGCGATTGCCTGAATTTTTTAATTAAAAAAAGCTACGGTAGATGTCGCTGCTAAAAACTAGTAATCAGCTGATGATACTTACCAACTTCTTATGCCAAGCTAAAACAAAAATGTATAACAGCTGATCGGTTATCGAGCCGGCATTGTAAAAGGCAAAAAAAGCTTTCTCAATAAAAATTTCAATTGATCAATTAATTTCGCTGTCTAAAAACGCTATTATATAAATCTAGAACTAATTAAGATATTGGAATATTACAAATATTACATAGGAGATGCCTATGACCATTTGATACTCAGAGACCTCATTGCCTATGTATTATTTTTGACCAAAAATATCGATAAATCTCTCAGATATTCTAACGAAATTCAGAGGAGTTGTTTTCCCAGATAATAGTGTGCGTCTGTGCCAAAAAAATCAGGTCAAAACTTCCTTTAGCTTCCCGTAAACCTCATATACGGATTTTCAAACTTCCAGTGGATTTTATAGCGTATATATCGATTAATATGTTAGATAACATAGCAAAATTCAGTGAAAGTGTAAAATATTCGATATGAAGTAGCTTCATGGCAAAAATTAGCGCAAGTAGCCAAGTAACTCTTTATCCCTCTTATAGTATATCTATTGATTTTCGTTATCTATCTTTATTAATAAAATTTCTTAATAAAAATAAATAATTTTTAATTTGTATAAAATATTCGGTTTCACCCGTATTTAGTCCCTCCTTACTTATTCTTTAATTAAATTCGAAAATTATAATTTTGAGATTATATTTTGACTCAATTTACTATCTTATTTAGTATAAATAGCCAAATATTTGTAAAGCCAAATATCCGCCAATTTCGAAAAAAAAACTAAAAAATTTCAATTGAATTCTTCACTGGCGTTTTCATTTATTGAAATTCCACTTGTTTTTATCACGCCCCTTTCATCTGCCTCATATATACCAGCTTCCGCTCACATAAACATTGAAATTCCAACGCCAAAATTCATGTAATATTAACATTTCTATTTCGCTTAGCATACATTTAGGGGCGTGTGCGTCCTGCACACAATTTTATCAGCTTAACAAATCAAATATCCGCCTAAGCTGCACAACAATTTTTTAATATCGATTTTAATATTTTCGAATGAGTTTCAACAAATTTGTTTACACAAGCAGCTAGCTGGTGCGCCTGAATGTAGGCAATATATTTTTTATGCTACATTAAACAAGCCACAGGGCACATTCAAGTGATTACATTGATAAACACGTGTATAATATTAGCAATATATATGGATTTTAAATGTTTACTTACACTTTGCAGTGTTGTTTCTTTTTTGTTGATTCACACACTGGCTTATTTACATGTTTGTTTACTTTTGTGTTTAAAATGTTTTACAACACTGTTTACCGCTATGCATATATTGCGGTTTTTCGCCAACAACAAGCAACTACACTTTGCATGTCTTACAATTAAAATACAAAATTTTCTCGCACGAAAGGGGTCCATTTATCATTGAACCATGCAAACAAGCAAGCTTACACACAAAGCTTGTAAGAGCTTTCGCTCAAGTGGTTTTGTGTTATTAAATGTACGCGTGTTTTTTTATTATTGCATGTTTTTCGCCAACGAAAGTAGGCGTCACACTTTCCTCCTCCTCATCGCTCAGTTTATAAAATGTTGGCTTTATGAAATATTGGCATTTTGTACGGATTTTCCATGTGCCTTTGTGTGTCCATTGTGCTTGTTTGTCAGATTGTATGGCTTTGTTGTTACAAGCTTGTTAATCTTTCGTGTAGGATCTGGGTCATTTTGGGTTAAGCACCAAACACTTAATGTTGTATTTACACTCAAGTGAGGTCACAGACACAAGTCAATCAGCAATTTGTCTATGATTATTTATGATTTTTTGGTCAACCACAAATATTTCATTATATTTTCATCAAGTTGTGTGCCTTTTGGGATTTTTAATAGGGACGCTACAAAAAAAGAACGATAAAAACAGCAAACGACGCCATATTTTGACATTTCTCTTCAGGCAGGGTTGCCATTTCATCATGAAAGCACGATTAGAAATTATTAAAATTTACTACCGCAATTCGGAGTCAGTGACCTCAACTTCAAGAGCGCTACATCCAAGTTATAGTCGTCATAATCGTCCTGTGAGATCGACAATTGAGCGTCTAGTTGAAAAATAAATCCACAGGCACAGTACAAAATGTTCCCGTGACAGTGAGACAAAGAAGTGCCAGTAGTGTGAAGATATTGGTGCCGCTGGCGCATAAATTGAGGAATACCCAAATAAGTCTCTCACGCGTCGTTCCCAAGTTTTGGCCATTTCTGTGATGTCGTTCTGACCTTGGCTTACATACTTACAAGATTAAATTGACGTAAGAACTGAAACCGCTTGACCACCAAAATCGTCGTATGTTCGTAAATTGGGCTGAGCAACAACTTGAAAATTGTCCTGGTTTCGAAAAATCATAATCAGCGATAATACTCACTTTGTACTCCATGAGTCCCCATTGCATCCCGAAAAAATTACAGTTAGGTACTTCTTCCGTGCTGATAAAGACCAGCACATTAATGTGATTGGGAATCGCTACCGCTCAATGATAACCGAATATTTTTGGGCTGAATCGGATGATATGGACTTGGACAATATGTGGTTCCAACAGGACGGCGCCACAAGCGAATGTCACAATCGATTTATTGAAGACCAAGTTTATCTCACGAAATGTCCCAAGTCAATTGATCGCCTGGGTCGTGCGATTTGAAGCCGCTGGGGCTACGTCAAGTCTATGGTCTATGTCAACTAGCCAGGAACTTCGTACGAATATCGAATGTGAAACTGTACCGTTGTGTTCAGCGTCTGGACTTTTGCAAGCGTG